>NW_006987959.1:1521-7298 GCF_000164805.1 Carlito syrichta
TAACTAGCCACATCTACTTCTGTAAACTCACTTGCTTATGTCAGCAAAATGTCATGATAAGAGCTCTGGAATGTATCCAACTCTATCTTTAGCTAACCAAAATGTAAGCTAAAACTGCTTAAAGAAGCTCTGTGCTGCGGCTTGGGGTCCTCTTGCTTGGAATTCTCTTCCTGCATGCGGTCGTCAGCTGGCGGAGCCTGACTAATAAACCTCTCTTTTGTTAATCTGAGTCGGTGGGCTGTCATTTAATCGCTTGGACCCTACTTCAGTTTCCAGGCAGCTGTTTGAGAGTCCCCGCACTCAAAAACATTCGTTGACTCCCTAGTGTCTGAAGGAGCAAGTCAAAGCTGTCACCTGCAGGCTCTGCCACTCTCCCTTTCTCTACCTTTGCTGTTTCACCTTAAAACAGCCTCTCCTTGGCCCTGGAACTGACCGTCCATGCTCCATCTTTGCCCCTTGGCCTGTGCCATCCTCCCACTGAACTGCCTTTCAGCTGCCTCAGTCCTGGAGGCCACCACCTCCTCTTGGGGAGGTAGAGGGCTTAGGAGGTAAGCAGATCCAGTTGAGTCCAAACCTGCTCTACTGCTTGGCAGCCAAGACGTTGAACGTCAGTGCCCCAAGCCTCAGTTTCCTCATACATGAAATGAGCGTGGTACTGATGTGGAACACACAGAGCTGGGTGGTGTCTTGCTCATGAGATTGCAATGTCCACGAGTGCCAGAGTCATGTACCCTATCGCACACCTCCCCAGTTAAGATGGTAAGATCCTTGGGACCTAAAATGGAGCTAGGAGCAGAGATATGCTCCAAGGTTAGTCTGTGAATGAATGAATGAATGCCTGGATTGACTTTTTTCTAGTGGCTGCTATGTGTTTGCTAAATGTCCCTCCCTCCCTGCTGTTTGCCTTTTTCCAACAAGCATTTCTTGGGTTCCCATCATGTGCTGGGTATTGGGTGTGAGATTTCACTTGTGGGGCAGGCGGATGTAGTCATTCATTGGTTCATTCATTTAGACAAGTCATGCTTCCTGGGGTCCTCTTTTGTGCCAGGCAATGTTCCAGGGCTGGAGCAGAAAAGAGGACAGAGACCCCTACCTTTATGGGCTATCTCCTAGTATGGGGGAAAGATGACAAACCATAGTAATGGTGACAATGAACTAAATAAAGAGACCATCCAGTGTGTCTGCTGGCAATGAGTGCTAGAGAGAAAACTAAGCAGGGAACGGGGTGGTGGTGACAGTTTTAAAGGGGGTGTCATCAGGGCAGGCCTCCTGGTGTTGACACGAGAACAGGTGCTTGAAGGAGAAGCCTTGTTAACATCTGGGGAGGAGCCTTCTGGGCAAAAGGAAGACCAGGTGCAAAGGCCCTGTGGCAAGAGCCTCTTGACATGTCTTAGGAGGGGAGGGGAATGGGGAGAGGTGAGGCCAGGGAGGTGACCGAGGCCATGGTTAGGACTTGAGCCTTTGTTCTGGTGGAAAGGAAGCCACGGGGGGTTTTAAACAGTGGAGTAAGGTGATCAAACTCATGTTTTCAGGGATGCCCCTCGGTGTGCTGAGTACAAGCTGTAGTGATAAGGGTAGTTAATGTTTATCAAGGGCCTTCCCTGTTCCAGGCACAACTCTAAGCCCTTTAGATATGTCCACTCATCCAGTCTTTGCCACACCACCATGAGCCTGCTGCTCCTACCCCCATGTTAAAGAAAGGTTTAAATACAGCTCAGGAAAGCAATTTGCCCAGTTCACACAGTCTGCAGGTGACAGAGATGGGGTTGGAACCCACACAGCATCCAGGCTGGGCACCCACGTGCTTACCACGGCTCTGCCCTGCCTCTTGGGTGGGGAAGATCAGGGCTATGAGTTCAGACCTGAGTGCAAAGACTCACTCCATTTGAAAGCTGTGTGGCCTTGGGCAAGTTACTTAACCTCCCTGTGTTCGAGTCTCCTCATCTGGACACAGGAGATAATGCCAATTATAGAAATTGCCAAGATAAGGCAAAGACATGAGGGAAAACTCTTTGTGTGCTGGGGTAGGATTCAGCACATGGTAGTTTTTCCTTATAAGCTGAGAGTGTGGCTTTCAGACTGCCCTGCCACCCCACAAAGGATGAGATGACCTTTCAAGATGGTGTCCTACTGTCGGAACTTGGCCTAGTCCCTCCCTTGTCTGGGCCTCAGTTTGCCCTCCTGGAGACAGGAAGGGCCCCCTGTGGTGCTGGCCCAGCTCTCTCCCAGAGCTGCAATTTAAAGGTTGTCCTTAATAGCCTTCCCCTACACCTCCCCACCCCACCTGCCCACATCCCTGCAGCTTTACCGAGTCACAGAGTCACGGAGCAACCCGACACGGAATAAGCCCTGCCTGAGCCCCTCGCCCGTCGCCAAAGGCCCTGGGAGGCAGCCAGGCCCTCTCATGGTCAGGGACGTTTACAGCCTATACACAGGGGTTCCATCGTGGTCAGAAGCCATGCTGCCTGGCCTCCTGAGACCCCGGTGGCCTGAATCAGATGACTTCTCTCAGAGTCTAATTATTCACCTGCCTGGGGCTCCAGGCAGGTCCTCGCTGCGACAGCCTGTCTTCCTTGCCCTGGAAAGGTCACAGGAAAGAAGGAAAACAGACAGCAGGCAAGCTGACCTGTTGACAGGGAGGCCCATGGGCTGGGGGATGCCCTGGGACCCTGCCCTGGGGAAACACTTAAGTTGAGAGAAGGGGCCCAGTTCTTCACCCATCTTAATTTTGCCAAGGAGTATCCCTGACTGCAACCTGGGAGGAGAGGAAGAAATACTCAGTGGCAAACTTCTGATTTAAATGAATAAATCATTTATGCATTTCAGCACCCAACTATTGAGCGCCAACTATGTACCACGTCGTGTGCAGGGCACTGGGGACACAAGATGCAGTCGGACACTGTCCAGCCCTCTCAGGCTCCCAAGCTAGAGAGGTCAGGTGTGGCTCTAATCCTGACTCTGCCACCTCCCAAAGGGATTGCTCAAGTTCTTTGGACCTCTCTTTCGCTCTCTGTGGAATGGGTGTCATATTAACCTTGTCCTCCTGGGGTGAGGATTGGCTCTGAAGAAGAGGCCTGGGTTGTAGCTGACGGGGGATGTCATCCTCTGTGTGACAAGCCCCTCTAGCATGGCACTGGTCCTGCTGGCTCAAGGCCATGGCTTCCATGTCTGTCTTCCTCTAGCTTGGGAGTCTGAGAGGGCTGGACAGTGTCTGATTGCGTCTAGTGTCCCTAGTGCCCTGCACATGATGTGGTACATAGTTGGCACTCAGTAGTTGGGTGCTGAAATGAATAAATGATTGCAGAAGTTTACCACTGAGTATTTCTTGCTCTCCTCCCAGGTTGTAGCCAGGGATACTTCATGGCAAAATTAAGATGAATAAACTGTGTCTCAGGGCTCTTCCCACTTCACTGTCCCTGTCCTTTTCTCTCCTTATTTGGTATCATCTGTCCTCTCCTATCATCAATCAGCTGTTATGGAGTCACTGATTAGTGTATCTAATTTATACTAAAATGAAGATGACTAATAGAACTATCAGTCATCCTTTCCATTTCTGTGACGAGCAAGCTTGCATCTGAAGGGATGAAGATTAATGGCCCCGCTGCAGGCAGTTCCAGGCCTCTCTCTTCAGACATATCTCCTGGTAGTCAGGTCTTTGCTCCTCCTCTCCCTGTCTTGTGCAATTCTGGTTCTACCATGCCACCAGCTCAGTGGCTCATTGGAACTTCAGATTTATCCCAGTCACCCACTGTGGGGTAAGACTGATAGTTCTACAGGCCCTGCTTGAAACCCTCACTGCCGGGAAGCACAATGATGGGGGGCCCACTCATCACCCCTAGAGCAGCCCACTCTACTGCTGTGGCTAATTCAGAAATTCCTGTCTGCTTGCCCATTTTGCCCTTCTCTGTCCTCTGGAGCCAGAGCCAATTGGGGTAACTTTGTCCCCTTTCACATAATAGCCCGTCCCCTAAAAAATGCCCTCTGGACGCGCCATGTCCTGGATGTGTCTGGAATGGACTTTCCTCCCACCAACCTCTGCCCTTTCTTACTCTCTGTGTCCTCTACCTTCAGGGTCACTTTCTAGTCCAAGACCATACCTTGCTCTTGGTTTATTTGTAGAACAAATATGATGGACGGCACCCCAAGCCCAGTGAACCTGTGGTTCTTTCCCGGATCAGATGCTCAAAGAGTTCTTTGGGGAATGGATCTGGAGAGCGTGAACCACAGTCCTGGCTGAATAATGGCTGCAGATATCACCTAGTGTCACTCCGTGCCGAGCACTGTTAGAAGGGCTTTCCCTGTATTGCCTGATACAGTCCTCACAATGCCACCACCAAATAGGCACTGTCATCATCCCCACTCACAGGGGCTCTGAGGCACAGGGAAACTTTGTAATGTTTCTAAGGTCAAATAACTAAAAGTTATGGAGGCAGGATTTGAACCCAGGTCGTCAGATTTTATAGATCATACTCTGATCAACAGGATCTGCTAAACATCTGATACTGCCCCTGATGAAGAGACCCTCTTTTTCTTTTTTTTTTTTGAATTGGAGTCTCACTCTGTTGCCCAGGCTGGAGTGCAGTGGCACACTCATGGCCACCCCAGCAATGACCCACTGGGCTCTGGGATCCTTGTGCTTCAGCCTTCCAAGTAGCCAGAACTACAGGCATGTGCTACCATGCACAGTTAATTTTTAAAATTTATGCTAGAGACAAGGTCTCTCCAATTGCCCGGGTTGGTCTTGAACCCGAGCTCCGGCAATCCACTCACCATGGCCTCCCAAAGTGCTGGAATTACAGACTGAGCCACCGAGTTTGGCCAGGAGATCTTCTTAATGTAGGCCTCTACTACTAAAAATGTTGGATTGCTTAGGGTTATGGCCCTGCATACACCTGCATCTTAGAATCAAAAGACTGTGCTGACCCTCCCTGGAACAGAACGAGTCACAGACCCCATGGTTGTAGCCACAGAGCTAGTGAAATAGGTTGCTATTCATCCCTGTGGTCAATAGTTAAAGTTAGAAATAGAATTATGTTAATCATGTAACCGTAGCCAGTACACTTTTATTTTGTTGTACCCTTTGATTAATGGTGTATATTCCACTTTATATTAAGTTCCACTAGCATATTTATTTTCTGAGTTGGAGTCTCACTCTGTCACCCCGGCTGGAGTGCTGTGGCACACTCATGGCCACCTCAGCATCAACCCTCTTGGCTCCGGTGATCCTTCCACCTCAGCCTTCCAAGTAGCCAGAATTACAGGCACTTGCTACTGCACCTGGCTAATTTTTGATGTATTGTGGAGATGAGGGCTCACCAAGTTGCTCAGGCTGTTCTTGAACCCGTGGGCACAATCAATCCCCTCACAACGGCCTCCCAAAGTGCTGGGATTACAGGCTGAGGCACTGAGCCTGGCCTCCGCTAGCACTTTTACTTAGAGTTACTGATAAAACTAAATTACAGGCTCCCAGTAATAGATACCAAATATATGCAGACAATGAATGTTATAATTGATGAAACATAATTGTAACTGGAATTTTCCAGAATGCTATGTAAATCATGTCATTTTGTATTAATCTATAACAAACCTCAATGCTTCTGCTTATAAATACAGATAGTAAAACCCTAGGAGCTGAGTTGACCTCGGTATCTCTACTGGCTTGTCTCCTTGAATTGTCAATTCAGAAATAAACATCTTTCCTCCCAGTTCCCTGCCTCTCGGGTTTCATTGACGAGTGAGAGAGCAGCTGTGTGTTCCACAGACCATATCACCATTAC
>NW_006987960.1:0-1017 GCF_000164805.1 Carlito syrichta
ATCTTGCACTGGAAATACTTATGTTAAAAAAAAGTTTTGTTAGGCCAGGCTTGGTGGCTCAGCCTGTAATCCCAGCACTTTGGGAGGCCAAGGTGAGAGGATTGCCTGAACCTGTGGGTTTGAGACCCACCTGGGCAACTTGGTGAGACCTCATATTTACAATAAATCAAAAATTAGCCAAGCATTGTAGCACATGCCTATAGTTCTGGCTACTTGGAAGGCTGAGGCAGAAGGATCACCGGAGCCCAGCAGGTCAAGGCTGTGGTGGCCAGGAGAGTGCCACTGCATTCCAGTCTGGGTGACAAAGTGAAACTCCAATTTAAAAAAATATATATTTTGTTCATTGTTTATCTGAAATTCAAATTTAACTGGACATCTTGGATTGTTCGTTTGTTTTGCTAAATCTAACAGCCCTTGGTAGAAGACAGATAACAGTATAATCTCTCTGAGGCCTTGTGAGGGGTGGTCTCAGAGCTCAAAGGACTGTGGGTAAGAAAGATGAAGCCATAACCTCTAAGATCTTTAGTTCTGCTTCTTCTATGAGAAAACACCAAATGGCGGGTGACATCGGTGCAACGGGAGGACCCAGAGGCCCCTGGGACCCTGGAATGGTAGGCCATGGTGGCTTCTACCTCTGGGGACCAAGGTCACAGCCATGGTCAGGTTTTGGGGAGAGACCACAGAGCTCGCAGAGGCAAGGCCAAGGATAAGAAGTGGATGCCCATCACCAACCTGGGTTGCCTGGTCAAGGACATGAAGATCAAGTCACTGGAGGATATCTACCTCTTCTCCCTGCCCATCAAGGAGTCAGATCATCGATTTCTTCCTTGGATGAGGTTTTTAAGATCATGCCAGTGCAAAGAAGACCTGTCTGGCCAGTGGACAGTAAGTAGCCACTGCCATCTGAAGAGACATCATCCTGTACAAGATCTCCAACATCTCTGTGCAGAAAGGCTACTGGAGGAGCAAGATTGGCAAGTTCCACACATCCGCTTGCAAGGTGACTGGCTGCTGAGG
>NW_006987961.1:0-744 GCF_000164805.1 Carlito syrichta
TTGACCATTTTTATGTCTTTTTTCATGAAATGTGTTTTCAGGACCTTAGCTCATTTTTTAAATTAGGTATTTGCTTTCTTGTTATTGAGCTCCTTAAATATTTTGAATATTCACCTCTTATTAGATGTATGGTTTGCAAGTATTTGCTCCCATTCTACAGGCTGTCTGTTGTTTTAGTTGCTTACTTGCTATTCAGAAACTTTTAGTTTTATGCAATCCCATTTGTCTACTTTTGCTTTTGTTGCTTGTGCTTTTGGAGTCAAATCCCAAATCACTGCACAGACCAGTGTCCTGGAGATTGCACCCTATTTTTATTTTTTCTTTCTTTCTTTCTTTCTTTCTTTCTTTCTTTCTTTCTTTCTTTCTTTCTTTCTTTCTTTCTTTCTTTCTTTCTTTCTCTCTCTCTTTCTCTCTCTCTTTCTTTCGTTCTTTCTCTCTCTCTCTCTCTCTTTCTTTCTTTCCTTCCTTTTTTTGTCTTTGTTTTTAGAGACAAGCTCTTCCTTTGTTGTTCATGCTTGAGTGCAGTGGTGAGATCATAGCTTACTCTAACCTCAGCCTTCTGTACTCAAGCAATCCTCTTGCATCAGCTAGGACTATAGCTGCAAAGCCACTATGCCTGGCTTATTTTTTAATTTAATTTAATTTAATTTTGTTCAATTTTATTTTATTTTATTTTATGGACACAGGGTCTTGCTATGTTGCCCAGGCTAGTCTTGATCTTTGAGTTCAAGAGATCTCCTCCTC
>NW_006987962.1:0-10609 GCF_000164805.1 Carlito syrichta
TCTTTACTACGTTTCTAACCTGGTATACAAGAATTTCTAACGTTATTAGTTACAAAGGTACTTCTTATGAAAAAGACATTTGGGGAAAGCATGAAAAGAAACAGTATGACTTCAGTTTTTAAAAATCCAAATCATCAACCTCTTCTAAAACTAGGAGCTATCTACTTCCCCATCCCCTCAAAAGTCAGAGAACAGAATACAAATTGAGAGAATAAATAGACTCAAGAGAAATCATGCCCTCAACATAATATTCCTCAACCCCTTGAGCCCTGTTACCTGTAACCAAGACGCCCACATCTATAATTCTATTCCAGTTTCTTTTCTGAGTTTTGAACTTGTACATCCCTGTGCCAATTAGACCAAACAGTTTGGATGGCTCTTTAGACACTATTTCTCAACATTTCCAAATCTAAATGAATTCTCTTCTATCCCAAACTGACTCTTGCATCTGCATTTCCTTCAAAGTTGATGACCACTCACCACTTGTTTATCCAAAGTAAAACTACCCAGTCATCCTTCCTATTATCCTCTTCCTTGGCCCCAGTATTCTCTGAAAAGTCTTATGTGTGTTTCCTTAATTTATCCCTATGCTCTGTCCCTCTGCTACCACTAGCTGTAGTTCAAGTCCCTGCCACCCCGGTTTATACCACTGAATGGCCATGTAACCATTCTCTCACCTTCAGTATTCCTTTGCAGTACACTGCCCACTGAGCTGCCCGAGTGAAAGACCTAAAATTCAAACCTAATTCAAAATAACCATCACATTACTTTTCAGAGACTTGTCCTGACCTGTCAGAAAAAGCACAAGTGCTTCTGCATGTCCTGGGCACTCCAAGAGCTGATTCTCCAGGGATATCTCTTGCTTGTTCTCTGGGCAGAAGAACTGCATCTCGTAACACTCGTCATCGTTCTGCACCGTACAAGCCACGCTTGTTTCCACATCTCTGGTTTTGCTCTTGCACTCCGCCTAGACGGCCCACACGCTCACTTCACTTGGAAAACTGCCATTCATTCTTTAACTCGAACAGTTTCTTCTTTGTAAACTTTACTCTCTGGTCAAATTAAATTAAATTATGACCCTTCCATAATGTTTCACTTACCTTTAGACTGCTCTTGCCAAATTCTGATATAGTAATGTACTTGTCTGACTTTCTTTGTAGTCACTGTACGAGGGGTACCCCCCAAAAAACCATGAAATAGTCTCTTGTTGGGCGGGCCCCTTGCAATACAGGCTTCCCTGCTAGGTACGTGTTCTAGGAACCCACCAGCATCCATGTAACCCAGTTAACGTTGTGGCGAGAGGCTGTGTTCAGCTTCCTGAAGTTTGTTTTAGAGATTCTTTCAATGTGTTTGCCCATTTCATGATGGGTGAAGGAGCACCTGCCCACACCACGCCGAGTGTTCAGCAGTTTTTGACCCCCAATGGCATGACCCCATGCCCTACCCTCCTTATTCACCAGTCTTGCCCTCAGTGACTGTTTTCCCCCCTGGATGAAAAAAGTCCACAAAGGAAAATGTTCTTCTGATGTTGAAGAAATGAAACAAAAAAACAGCAGAAGCACTAAGACATCAAAACTGATGAGCTCAAAAACCATTTGGAACAGCGGAAAAAGGATCTTGATAGGTATACTGCATCCAATGGAGAGTACTTTGAAGGTGACTGAAGTTTAAACATGGAAGAATAAGTACACAGGTTTTTTTCTTTTGAGTTGGAGTCTCACTTTGTTGCCCAGGTTGGAGTGCAGTGGCACACTCATGGCCATCCCAGCGTCGATCCTCCCAGCTCCAGGATCCTTCCACCTCAGCCTTCCAAGTAGCCAGAATGACAGGTGTGCACTACCACGCCTGGATAATTTTTGATTTATTGTAGAGACCAGGTCTCGCCAAGGTGCCCAGACTGGTCTTGCACCTGCAGGCTCAGGCAATCCACTCACCTTGGCCTCCCAAAGTGCTGGGATTACAAGCTGAGCCACCGAGCCCAGCCAATACACAGTTTTTTAATAAATAAATTCCGGGTTTTGGGCTCCCCCTTGTACACAGCTTCATTCTAACAAAATTGTCCTACGTACCTTCCTGTATTTAGTGTGCAATGGAGTACCTGGCACACACGCAATGTATGCTGGGATTCTGTTCCCATTGTTATTCCTGCCACCTTCAAATCTACCAAACACGACTTGGGGTAAAATAGTGCCCCTTCCTAGTATTTCCAAGCCAGGTATTCCTATCACAGTTTGTACAATATGAGAAAGTTTTTCTTTCACATTACAGCAAGTGGCTCTGTGGCAAGGTGAACTAAATCCTAGCTTTTATAAACTCAGCCCTGTTCCCCAACAGGGTGAACTTTAGGTGAGCGAGATGGGAATGATGTCCACTGGTCACTACATTTCCACTTGAAGCCTCTCAAATTTGCAGGTCCAGATCAGATGTGGCTCATTGGTCTGGCTCATTATTCCAGTTTGATGGCTTTTCTTCTTGTTCACTCCAACATAATATCTGACAAGGCCACCCTAATCCATCAATAATATCCGTGTAAGCCTGATTTAAGATGATCAACAGGAGTCAAGGAAATTCCTCTGCCCTTCACAAATCAGTGATAAAATTTGATGCTTGTAAGAAGCTGTGTCGTCTTCTCCTGCTTCCTGAAGGCATCTTATCCAACCATTGTCTAGCTTTCCATCTATTACAATAATTGTCGGTTTATACATTTGCCTTTCTCAATCATCTATGAGCTATTAGAAGCACAGTTAATATTTTTAGTGTCTATTATTAGTTAATAACAATAAGTGACCTGCTAGGTCTCATTGATGCTTACTGTAACAGCTCATTTGAATACTATTTTTCCCAATAATTCCTCTGGAAATTTCTTATTTATTTTTTAAGATATACAACCTAAGGATTACAATATCCAAGAAGACTTTCCTGATATTCCCGTGCCAGAATAAATGTCCTTCTTGTAAGGTCCTGCAAAAATTAGGGCTGCCCTCTCCCCCTAAATTCAGACTCATTTTGAAGAAGATGAAACAGAGACTAAAGAGTTTTCTGCTCCTTTTTTCCTTATGAAAAATGATGCTAAACATTCATGTAGATATGCAGCATTTCCAGCTCTCTACTGATAGCGACATTCAACATGTCTGTACAGTCCAAGGGCACAGGCTGCCCTGGCTGACTCGGTCACCTTAGACATGGGATGGGCACAGAGGTGCCTGCCCAGAGCTGTTCTATCGAAACACCTAGATTATGGCTCCAAACCTGCCACTACTGATCCTGGGTAATAAAAACTGTGCCTTCTAGTAATGTTTACTCACAATTCCATTCCTTTTTTGTTCTGAGCTGAGACCTCAGCTGAGAGGGTAGAACCAGCCACACAGCAACTGTCAGGTTCACTGTCGAGACTGTTGTCAGTGAGCAGGCGGGCCTCTCCGCCAAGGCACTGCCTAGTGGGCAAAGATCCTTCTGGACCCCCGGCAGATGACTTTGGCTGTCGGCTCAAGGCCAGATGGATTCTTGAAGGACCGGGCCGCTTCTGGGCTGCAGTTGGGCAGATCAGCCAACTGTGTGTTGGTCTGCACTCCTAAAACGACCCTCTTGGGCCCCTCCGGGCTTCACGAATGCCTACATGAATTCCGAGGCTTCCGCGGGGAGGCTTCCGAGCGTGAGTGGGCGCAGCGTTCTAGGGTTGTGAGGGAACCTGACAGGTTATCTTCTATTCGCTCGTCTTGGCTATATCCCCCCTTCTTTTCTAAGACAGGTTCACGGGTGGCTTCAGTCCACAACTTTGCTCTCCTGCTTGGGGTACTTAATTTTTAAGAAGTTAATAGCATCATTCAAAATCAAGCAAGGGAGGGCATTAAGGCAAGAAAATTGAATATAAAACATACAGACTGGAAATGAAGACATAAAATGTTCCGTCGTCTTTGCAGATCACATAATAGCCTATAAAGAAAATCTCAGAGAACAAAAAAGCTCCCAGAACAAACTACTGATACACACAAGCGTTTGGGTGGATCTCAAAGGAATTACACTGGGTGAAAAGAGCCAGTCTCAAAAGATGGCGTATTGTATGATTCCACTTATAGAAAATTCTAAAAATGACAAAATTATAGATATCTAGAGGAGATTCATGGTTGTCAGGGTCTAAGGAGCAGGGCGTAGAATGCATGTGACTGTGGGTGGGACGAGAGGTCTTTGTGGTGGAAGATGTTTGTGTGTGAAAGTTTGTGCCTTGACTGTGGTGATTACACAAATCTACTTATGTAATAAAGTCACATACAACTAAATACATACACAGTGTATGTAAAACTGGTGTCATCCAAATAAAGTCAGTGGATTAAACCAAAGTCAGTGTTTTGGTTTTGATATGGTTCTATTATTACAAATTATGTCATCATTGGTAGTAACTGAGGCAAAGGCACACAGAACCACTGTGTAGTATTTTTGCAATTCTATGAATCCATAATTATTTTGAAATGAGAAGTTAAAAGCTAATGAGGGGGCTTTTGCTTCTGGACAAGATGGGACTTTTGTCAGGGATTGTATTTACTCTTCCATCTAAAACAACTAAAAATGAGGGCCAAGTATATGAAACAACGATTTTAGCTCAACAGACATCAGTCAATAAAGGACAGTGATCCCTGGGGGATGGGAAGCATACAATCCCTCATCTTACTGCTATGAGTTTTTAGCCCACGACTCAGGCAGGGTCCCTTGGATATACCCTTCAGAGGTGAATCTGAAAGTTCAGGAGCAGAAAGGGACTGGAGTTCATGGTACACGAGTTCCTGAAGAGAGAGAGAGAGAGAGAGAGAGAGAGAGAGAGAGAGAGAGAGAGAGAGAGAGAGAGAGAGAGGAGAGAGAGAGAGAGCTCGCGCTCTGGAGATCTGCAGGTGGCCTCCTAGGAAATACTTGTAAGGAAATTACCTGATGCCAGGAAAGAGCCACCTAAAAGAATTGGAGCAGACAGGACGCAGAACACCCAGGGCGGGGAATGGTGACCTTCCCGACAGCCAGACTAGAAAACCTCATACTCCAAGGCCATTGGGTCAAGTACTCTGAAGGGTGTTGCTTTTACAGTAGTGGGACAAAATTACCTCTAGACTAGATGCTGTTCTGGCCTTACCTAAAGCATCCTAAAAACAATACCCCAAAAGGAGCACACTGTTTTCAAGTACCTTAACTGTGTCCCAGATCAGAACGTCAGAGTGTTTCTAGGAATTCAAACATATTCAGACTCTAGCAATGTAAAAACATGCATGTCTGGCATCCAGACAAAAATTATCAGGTGTGGAAAGAAACAGGAAAATACACTCCATAATGAAGAGTAAAAGCAATAAAGACATAGACATTGGAATTGAAGGCAATTACATTAAAACAGCTATTATTGTATCCCTTATGTTCAAAAGCTGAAGAAAGCGTTTAATACGTAAAGAGGAGACTTGCAAGGTACTTCAAAAAAGAGGAAACACAAGCAGACAAGCAGAGATTTCACTTTGTGATGCGTGGCGGCAGGCGGGGAGTGTCAGACACTGGCCTAGAAGCAGTGATGGCTACTATGTTTGCATCTGCTGCCGATGGGGGCAAGGAACTTCCAGAAGGCAATGACACAACTGCTATCGCTTCCAGGTTCCTTTTGATCACATTTCTCCTCTCCACAGAGTTCAGCATCTGCCAGTGTGCCCAAGCACCATGTTCATGACTCCCTGGAGCTACAGGCTGGGAGAGGGTGCCACGTGGGCTTGTTCCCCTGGGCCCTCTGCCCCTATGAGAAACAGGGGTGGGTAAGCAGCTTGTGAGTAGCTGCCACCAAGCAGTGTCTCCTCTGCCACCTGACCTCACCGGAAACTGTCATTAGGTCGTTTCTCATTCATGGTCCCCATTTCAGCTGAACATAGGCTTCCCGCTTCTCTCTCCCTTCGAGTACAGCTGCAGACTCCTGTGTAAGTGTGTCATACTGCTTGCTTGTAGTTTTCAGTGAGCTCTTCCGCAGCAGAACCACCCATAGTGGGTGCCACTTGTCACCTAGACCTCCTGGCTGAGTGTTGCCCTGTTGTCCTACGGGACGAAAGAGGCAGGGCTCTGACAGTGTATCGATCTTGGTTTTTCTGTATAAGAAATACATTGTCTGAACCCATTTTGGGCTTGCTGCCTGTGGAAGTGTGGCAAGCCAGATGAGCAGCCCCTGTGGCGATCCTTGTGACCCTGCTGAACACCATGCTACTGCTCAGGGATAGCCTGATTGCTTGACAGTGAATAATAGTAGATTATAGCTCATTGCAAGAAGTGGAAAATAAGAAAGGAAGGAAAAATGTGCCTGTGACAAGATGAATAAAGTCTGTACCAGTTGTTTTCAAGTTTTATCAGTCATGTACCTCTAGCCATTGCTAGATTGCTAGAGTAACTGAAAAGACTTCTCTTTAAAAAGCATACTGGAAATACATGAAAGACTGGCCACAGTATTATCATCTTCCCATTTGCTGTATGGCGATAGGTAGGCTTTGTGGCTATCCCATAATTGAGCGGGATCAGGGTACATGGCCAGGATCAGTAATGGTTCCTCTAATGGCTATAAAGTAGGGTGAATCTCAACGTCTCAAGGGTGTCTCTGGGTAGAGCCATTATCCAGGACAGAGTTTGGTGATATTTCTGAAAGGTCAGATAATAAATAGTTTAGGCTTTTCAGACCATATAACCTCAATTCTAACTACTCAACTCTGCTGGTGTAGCACAAAGGTAGGCATAGACAATACATAAAAGAATGTATCTGTCTGTGTTCCAATAAAGCCTTATTTACTGATACTAAAACTTGAACTTCTTTTAATGTTTCTATGAGACAAATATTATTTTGAGTGTTTCAATCAGTTACAAATGTAAAATAAGTCTTAGCTCATGGCCAACACAAGAACAGTCCTTTGGGTTTGCCCAATGGATCCTTTCCCAAACTCTGACCTAAGGAATAGGGCACTTATTGTATTATAGGCGGTTACAGGATCTCTGAAGTCCAAGATTTGTGAGTTGAAGGCTGACATGGGCACCAGTGGGCAGCTGTAGACAACCACAGTATAGAGCCTTCATTGTTTGTTTTTCTGAGTCTGGGTCATTCTATAATTATTTTTATCTTTTCTTGTAGCGAATGGGAAGTTTGATCTTGATAAATTGAGGGATAGAATGAAAACTTTAACAGGTGAAAACTTAATACAAATCTAAGAGTACAAATTTTACTCAAATTTATATTTAAAAAATTTATTCCCTTTTGTCTTGTCATTTTATATTTTGTTTTATAAAATGTGCCTTAGCAACAAATTCTTGGTTTATTGAACTTGTCAGTAATATATTCTTATGTAAGGGCAAAAACAAATTTTAAATTGAATCAATAAGTGATAAAATAAAGCACTGGTAACGTTATGAGCAATATTTGAAGATAATCAGAACCACCGTCTCGTGACAGAATGATTTGGATCGGTCCGAATGAAATTCTAGTTCACTGGGAAATTATGTAAGCCTCATTTTCTTACATGTTGAGAGTAGACATCATGTTGTAACTGTGTTGTCTAATTTTTATCACTATGACATAGTTATGACATGGTTTCACTGGAGTTCAAGAAAGGGGTCTATTTACATGCCTGGTGTTGATGGTGTGTTTGGATATGCCACACCCTACTCTTCATGAAGCAGTGACGTGTGTGTGGAACAGACAGATGATTGCTTTCGTGTTTTCTAATTAGGTCATCCTTAAAGTTCAAGTGTGATTCCCCTTTGTGTTTTTCAAGGAGAAGCAATTGATATCAGTGGTGTGGAAGATGTTGTGGGAAATATGGGACTAGGCCTCCCAGAAAAGGAGAGATTGAAGCAATTGAAAAACCTGCCAGTCGGTGGTGAGGATTTAAAACACAGGAACAGCCTTTGAGGGAACTTAGTATTATGTTTATGAAAAGTCTAAAAATTATGTCTGTTTGATCATGGGAGAAAGAATGTGTGTCTCCAAATACTTTGTATGATCCTAATCTGTGTTAAAAAGAAGTTCTGTCTCCATTTGGGATTAGCAAATACAGCAGTCACGAATGCTGCCATCAGGGGAAAATATTCACATCATCACTTAGGGTTTTCATTGAGAAGCCAAAAAATTATGTAAATAGAAGAAACAAAAAGAGGGATGCACATACCGGAAGTGAAGAAATAGATCAATAAAAGAGGGAGACAGAAATGTTTCAGCATGGAAGTTAGCCTGCAGTAACTGCCTCTATTGCTCACGAGTAGGCAGAATGTCAGTATTAAGGATTTTCTCCAGTCTTTATTTTTATTGTCTTTACTTGGACTTTTCCAGTGCAAACATTCAAATACGTCTTTTTTAAAATTCTAGATTTTGTATGTTAGCAAATCTCTACATAATATGGCTGTGACCTGAGTTGTACAATTTCTTGCAGCAGGTGGAAAGACCTATCACAATCAGCTGATGAGTGCTGGAAGCTTCTCAAACGTGAGTGAGAATCATGATGAAATACAGATGGATGAGGGATCAGTCACTTTTTCTGTTTTTACTATTCCCTAGTCACTAAGTTGTAAATATTGTCATTGATCAAATATATTGATTTCATACTCTCTTCCATGTGTATTTTGCTATTTTTAAAAAAATTTTTGTGTCTCTGAAAGAAGTCCTGTGCTCTATAGGAAATGTATGTAGTTGGGGGAAAAAATGAATGAAGTTTACATTTGTAACAGTAAAGACTGTTTCAGTGATGCAGGGAATTTGGTCATTGGTAGAGATAATCTGAAGATTGAGTTAACAAAAATATACTGTACTTATTGGCTAAAAAATATATATAAGAATTGTCATTTCCACTAGTGAACAGACTATGCAACTCATCTAAACCCTTTAAAACCTGATGCTTTGTAGATTAATCCTTGAATCTAGGTTTATGCAAGGTTTCAATTATTAGGTCCATTATTGATTCTCTGTGTTATTTTTATCAGATTTATTGGTTTGGGGTCTCAGTTCTTATGCTGGAAATGATAATAATAATATACAAGAATGAATAGTTTTGTCCTTTTTCTGGAGTCCTTACATTTTGCTTCTATGCCCGTCTCTCTCAGGAGGGACAGTTGATATCAAGAAAATAGATACAGTTCTGGGAAGCATGGGCCCCAGCCTCACACAAGAGTAACTCAAAGCTCTGATACAAAGTCTGCCAGTGGGTGGTAAGCATTTCAGCATACCGAACTCCTCAGTGGGACAGGAATTCACGTGTCTTTGCATAAAAACCTCCGAGGATGATTATTTGGAACCAAGAAGCCATTCAGAAAACCTAAAGGGAAAAAAAGACCTAAAATAAGAATCAGTCCTTCCTCCTATTATTCTCATCAAAGGCTCTCAGGCTTAATGACAGCAACTTTTTCCACTTGGAGCTAAGCTCAAGAAATTTTCTAGGTAGGTAAATAAAATAAAGCAGAAAAGTAAGAGGAGTATGAGGAGGGATGGAAAT
Source organism: Carlito syrichta (assembly GCF_000164805.1). Lineage (NCBI taxonomy): Eukaryota > Metazoa > Chordata > Mammalia > Primates > Tarsiidae > Carlito > Carlito syrichta. Next base: position 9,474 of record NW_006987962.1, read on the forward strand.
AGAATAGAATGAAAAAAAAATGAGGAAATTATAGCAGTGGGAAATCATAAGAATATCATCAAGAATCTTCTTAAGAGAATAATAATGGTTATAGTTTCCCAGTCATTCAAAATAGAAAGTTGGAAAGGAGTAGGTAGCAATACATGTGACTCTCTCTCCACCATGGATGGCAGCTACTACATGGGAGGACCATGGTGGCGGTCTGGAGCTACACCATATTTCTCCTATTCTTGAAACGTTATGGTTTCCCATATCTCTGGGCAAGTCTCCTTGCCTCATGCAAATATTCAGCAATGCTGAATCCCGCTTGAAAGATGGATGCATTGAGGCCTTTTCTGACTTTTCTGTTCATTTTTCAGAACTGACAAAGAACACATATGTCACTTTTGCTGGTATAGTTTGTTTAAGCTTGCCATTTTTCTGATCCCAGGAAATAGACTTGTGGCAGAAATTTGTATGTGGGAGGTTTGCTGGGAAAACTCTCAGGACAACATCTGTAAGAGTGTAAGGGCAGCACAGTTGGGCAGAGGCGGAAGTTGAACTTCAGTGCAATTGTCACAAGAAGGCTCAGTGGGTCTTGTGAGGGCTGGGCCTTTGTACCCTACATCAACCAGCCATCAGATTCAGGATGCTGTTCAGGAGGGAACATCACCTTAGGCCAGGTTGCTTTCCTCAGGAGAAGGCAATTCCCAGAGAGGAAGTAAGCAGTGAGCAGTCAACACTTTCAGCAACTGGTGGGGGGCAAAGGGGGGAGGTGGCCATCGTGGACTGAAGAGGAACAGAAGCCGCCATACAATTCTAGTAAAATAATGAGAAAAGTACATTTAGGTGTGGGACCAGCTTTACCTGAGGAGGTGATCTTGACTGAAGGAGTTCATCTGCATTTTTTATGATGGTAAAAAGGGAAAAGGAATAAAATTAAATGAGGGGATCTTTATGTTATTTGTGACTAAAGCAAGTGACAGAACATTTTTCTGGTGTTGCTTCTTCCTAGGGCTCATAAAAACAAATAACATTAAAATGGTTACAATTGTTGAAAGGTAAAAATTAATCAAATGAAAATAGTTGCTGGGTTCGGTGGCTCAGCCTGTAATCCCGCACCTTTGGGAGGCTGAGGTGAGTGGATTGCCTGAGCC
>NW_006987963.1:0-766 GCF_000164805.1 Carlito syrichta
ACTAGTTAAGTCAGCTCACCGATCGGCCGACTAACTGGCCAAGTAGTTAAGGCAGCTAACCAATCTGCGGAATAGCAGGCCAACTATTCAGCCGAAAATTAACCCAACTAACTTGTTGGCGACAAGTTAGGCCATCTAACAAATCAACCTACAAATTGGCCGTCTAGTTAGGTCAGCACACCAGCCACAAAATAGTTAACAGAGCTGACTAGTGGGCCATCTCATCAGTCACGTTCTAACCCAGCTAACTAGTTTGCCGACTGTTGGCCAACTTGTTAAGCTAGCTAACAAATCGGTCGTGTAGCCAGCCAATGTGTTAAAACAGCTAACTATACTGCCGACTCATCAGCCAACAAGTTAAGTCACCTAGCCAACCCTTTAAACAACTAGTTAAGTCAACTATTTAACTAGTTTTCCAACCAGTTAAAACAGGTAGCTAGCTCATCAACCAACTCGTTAAGTCAGTTAGCTATCTCGTTAGCTGACTAGTTAAGTCAGCTAGCTAAGTCATCTAGCTAACCAGCTAGCTAGTTACGTCAGCTAAGTCAGCCAGCTCACTAGTTAGCTAAATATTTGTCAACTACTTAATTCTGCTACCTAACTAGTTAGCTAATTAGTTAAGTCAGCTAGTTATTAAGCTAGTTAAATAGTTAGCTAACTATTTAATTCAGGTATTTAAGTCAGCTAGCTAACTAGTTAAGTTGGCCAATTAAGTGAGCTACCTAAGTAGTGCACCTACCTAATTCAGCTAGTTAAGTCAGCTTTC
>NW_006987964.1:0-776 GCF_000164805.1 Carlito syrichta
AGGAGAAGTTAAAATAAACTGGTGATAAACTAAAGCCACACACAGGAAATTTATCATTTCCTAGCAGTCTCCTTGCCTAAGCTGATAAATGGCATTGTTTGTGCATTGCAGTTCCTTTTCAAAATGATAAACTTTTTGAAATGAACCCAATTCCATGATAAAGAGATTTGGGCAGAAATGAGGAGCAGTTGCCTAGCTAGAGTGCTGTGCTGCAGTCTTTGATAAATGAAAAGCAACCCGGTTGTGGCAGGGTGCCAGAAAGTAGAAGCATAAACGCACTTGGCTGGAGTAAAGTGTAGTCGGATCTGACGTTCTGAGAATACTGTGTGTTCTCATATGGCAAGCAGACCTTATGAAACCTTAACAACCCTGTAGATTTGTTTGTTCCTATATTTGTAAGGGCACTTACCTTATAGTTATGTCATTTGGAATTGCTCCCTTAGAAAAACAATCAGCTGGTGCTGAGGTGAAATGAAAAGAGAGTAAAATTAACACCTTCCTTTCTTTCCTCTTTTCTAATCTGCAAGCTTTCCTAGAGCTCACTGAATTAAGCTGATAAACTGGAATGTGGTCTGGAGGAAGACGCACTACTGAAAGAGCAGTGCTTGGGAAGAAAGTTGCGGGTGGAGGGGCAAACTTTCAGAGAAAGCGACTAACTGAGTTTTACACACACACACACACACACACACACACACACACACACACTCACACACACACACATAAACACAGGAAAAAAGTTAAAAAAATCATAAATTTAACTACATTCATAGAAACCT
>NW_006987965.1:0-964 GCF_000164805.1 Carlito syrichta
CATAGAAGCAAAATATGCTGCTACAAGAAAGGAATGTTTGAACAAAGATGGACAAAAGAGAAACCCACCGGCATGAGTCAAGTTTTCCAGACATCATTCAGTCTCTAGAGGAAGCTAGAGGAACTCTCGGGCTTTTAGGCCCCCAAATCTTGACTGTCTCTTCATAGGATGGATCCTGAAGCTGCCTGAGAATGGTATTTGTGCCATACGTATTCCTTACTGAACACTAGCTGATGGCGAGCCCCATGATCCAATCTGAGTTCGTTTTCTTTATGTGAAAGACGGATATGTGAGGACCAAGAAGAAAAATGAACTGGGAAACAATTCATTTGGCGCAGAATGGAGAGCGGATTTTTTTCTTAGTTGGAAAAGTTTTCTAATAATGCCAGCAGAGTTATTACTTGTTTTAGTTTTGTATCAATCAATAATTACCTTTCACAGAAGAGATAGTAAAAACAGCAGTCATTTACTGAATGTGTGTCCTTTGTTAGTAATCAATTCCTTAGATGGTGTGTTATTGATATTCTTGCTATTGATAAGGAAGCTGAGGCTGAGAGATAGTAACTTGCTGGTTTCACTACTAAATAAATGGAACCCTAGTCAGCCTGACTCCCAAACCCATATGTGTTATTTAACTTTGAAATATTACTTAAGAAATAAATCACAATGATAATAAGTGGAATGTAATGTCCTGGACTTCAGTTTGTCAAGTACATTTAATACATTAACTTTGGCCGGGCTCGGTGACTCAGCCTGACATCCCAACACTTTGGGAGACCAAAGTGAGTGGACTGTCTGAGCCCGTGGGTTCGAGACCCACCCGGGCAACTTGGCAAGACCTTGTCTCTACAATAAATAAAAAAATTAGCTGGGTGTGGTAGCACGCGCCTGTAGTTCTGGCTACTTAGAAGGCTGAGGTGGAAGGATCGCTGGAGCTCAGCAGGTTGAGGCTGTGGTGGCTGGC
>NW_006987966.1:0-746 GCF_000164805.1 Carlito syrichta
CTAGCCAGCTGGTTAGACAGCTGACTAAACTAGCTGACTTAACCAGCTAGCCAGTTGGCTAGTCAGCTGACTTAACTTGCTGACATCACTAGCTAGTCAGGTAGCTATCTAGCTGACTTAACTAGCTAGCTACCTACCTAACCAGTTGGCTAACGAGTTTTCTTAACTAGTTGAATTAACCAGCTATACAATTGGCTAGCCAACTGTCTTAACTATCTCGCTACCTAGCTACTCTTCTGGCTAGCCAGCTGACTTAAGTAGCTGCCTTAACTAGTAGCTACCTAGCTAGCCAGCTGACTTAAATGGTTAGCTAACTAGCTAGCTACCTAGTTAGCCAACTGACTTAAATAGTTATCTAATTAGCTAGTTACCTAGCTAACAAGGTGACTTAAATAATAAGTTGCCTTGTTAGCTAGCTTACTTAACAAGTTAGATAACTGGTTAGCTAAGTCATTATCTAACGTTTTAGCTAGGTGAATTAATCAGCTGACTTATATTGTTAGCTAAAGAGCTGCCTAGCTTACTCAACCAGCTGGCTTAACTCGTTAGCTATGTAGCTATCTAGCTGACCATCCAGCTGACTTAACTCATTAGCTAACTAACTACCTAGCCTAGTCAGATAGCTGACTCAACCCATTTGCTAACTAGCTAGCTGACTCAATCCGCTGAATTATCTGTTAGTTAACTAGCTAACAACCTGATTCAGCCTGCTGACTTAAACATTTAGCTAACTATCTAGCTAGCTG
>NW_006987967.1:0-1187 GCF_000164805.1 Carlito syrichta
GATTCTCGAGCTCCCCAAATGTTTCAGAGCAATTTAGCATTCGGATATTATAAATTGGTCATTACAGGACTCCAGCAACATTATGTCCTCTTAAAAATTGAAAATGATATTGGGCACTCCAAATCCCTTAGGTTCCTAAGAACAACTAAGGCCAGATTCAAGGACAAAAAGAAACTTCTTGCCATATTTGGATGTAACTCTGGTCTTAAGGTGAACCCTTTAATCCTTCACCTTCGATGTCTCTCTTTATATTGAAACGGGACAAGGGTTTTGCACTTGCCAAATGTTTACTACGTTCTTTAAATGTAACCAGAAATCATAGAATCCATGAACGTAGGAAACTTCTGGGCATCTGTCTTTTAATATACTGAATTTGGAATCCAAATCGACAGTAAATATTAGAGTATGTTACTGAGAATAAAAAGGAAATCCGGTTCTAGGTGTTCTCATTTCCGGTAATCTACCTGGAATCTTGATAAACTTTAATCAGCAATCTGGGCTTCTGGGTCCTTATATTTTCAGAGCTACCTGCTCCGTGGATATGCTAAATCTGTCATTACACATCCTCAGGATCTTTCTGATACTCTTGTTAGTTGTCATCAAGGATTTGGCCCTAGAAAACCTTTTGTTTCCTGGGAACATCTACGAACATAATCATATTCCCCAGAATCGTTAGGTATATGGGTAAAAAATTCCTCGATTCTTGTGGGTGAGCAGGTAGGAATTGGGGTTTTGGGTTTGAAATATTCCACATTTTGAGGGGCTCTTGTGAAGGGGAACCAGGAATCTTGGATTCCAGTTCCCAAAGAACATTATGGATGTCTTTCTCTTTATATCCAAAAAACTGAAATTCTCAGTCTACAGGAACTGTCTTGGAATCCTGCAGAGTGAAGCAGGAAGCTGGGTAGTCGAGGTCGTCATATACAGGAAACTACACGTCATATTGACAATGAAGTATAAGATATCTTCCTTATATGAGTCCTCTGTCCCAAAACTACAGGCCATATTCGTAAGTGGTAACCACAATTCAGATTTTTGAAGTAGGAATCTGGATAATGTGTGTCCTCACATACAGGAAACTTCACTGCCTATTGCGAAGTAAGAATAAGGAATCGTTACTCGGGTCCTCAATCCCAAAAAAATCTTAGGTCATCTTGCTATGGGCTAAACACGATTCATGGTGTTTT
>NW_006987968.1:0-964 GCF_000164805.1 Carlito syrichta
TGTGACTCTGACATTTACTTTGACTATACTCTCTGTCACATGGTGATGCTAGCATTCATTTGATTAATGCCATCGTTTGAGCAAACATCATATTACACATTGCTACTGTAACTGTATTTGGCATTGAAAAGTAATACATAAATAACGTCTCTTAAGGTATGTATACGGGTTTTTGGCTCCCCGGGTGTATATGAAAATTCTTTAAAAATAGTTCGCTGGGCACACTGGCTCAACCTATAATCCAGCACTTTGGGGGGCCGAGGCAAGAAGGTTGCCTGAGCCTGAGGGTTCTAGGCCAGCCTAGGTAACTTGGTGAGACCTCGTCTCCACAATAACTCACAAAAATACTAACTGGACATGGGGACATGTGTCTGTAGTTCCAGCTACTTGGAAGGCTGAAGTGGAAGGATCACCTAAGCCCAGAAGGTCAAGCCTGCAGTGGTTGATCATGCTGCTGCATTCCAGCCTGGGTGAAAAGAGTGAGACTCAAACTAAAAAAAAAAAAAAAAGTAAAAAAAAAACCCCACAGGTGCTAGAGTGGCTACAGAGAGGAATAAAAAAAGAAAGAAAGCTTCTGCACTGTCAGTGGGAATAGAAGGTAATTCAACCTCTATGGAATGTAGTGTGGAGTAAAAATTGAGCTCCAATATGATCCAGCAATCCCTCCTCTGGGAATATAACTGGAAGAACATAAATCTCTCTACCAAAAAGACACCTTACATGTATGCTTACTGCCACACTTTTCACAATAGCAAAAACATGAAACCAATCCAGATGCTCATTGAAATTGGCCTGGATAAATAAATGTGGTCATATACATGATGAAATACCATGTAGTTATAAAGAAGAGCAAAGTTATGGCCTTTGCAGCACCTTAGATGCAGTTGGAGACCGTTATACTAGGTGAACTTTCATAGAAACAAAGAACTGAATACCACATGTTCTCACTCATAAGTAGGTTCTG
>NW_006987969.1:0-669 GCF_000164805.1 Carlito syrichta
AAAAATCAGCCAGGAGTGGTAACACATGCTTGTAATTCCGGCTACTCAGAAGGCTGAGGCGGAACGATCGCCGGAGCACAGCAGGTCGAGGTGCGGTGGCCGGAAGCGGCCACTGCAATCCAGTCTGGGTGACAGAGTGAGACTCCAACTCAAAAAAAAGAAATGTGAGAGTTTAGTTATCAAGACTCAAAACCCTTGTCCACAATGTTAGGAGAAAGGTTCTACTGGGTTATACTCCCAGCCCCAGGCTCAATACCAGACCAGCTGCAGAATCACTCAGCAGGGCCAAGCCCCTGCTCTGAATGGCTGATCACAGAGCTACCCACTGAAGGCATCTCTGACTCGGACAGCTGCCATTCATGGGGCACTTAGGAAGGCTGATGCACATTCTCAGTGATGGGTCAGCAGAAACACAGTTAAACTATTTTGTATGGGGACCAGGCACGTCACACTGAAGACTATACCTGAGCTTTGTTCCTCTTTATCCAAATTCCTCTAACCAAACCAGAAAAAGGTTCACTCAAGAAGCATCAGTTGTGCACACATGACAGGGTTTATCACCCTAATGCCTGTATCCTAAAGTGTACTTTCCAACCTGACTCTGGCATCACAGAACAAAGAAGATTTATGGCCCTGAAAAGCCATCTTCTGTGGATTCTCTGACTCTGG
>NW_006987970.1:0-3644 GCF_000164805.1 Carlito syrichta
TTAAATTTAAAATGATTAGAGTAAATAGAAAGGAAAACTCAGACTCTTGGTCATACCAGTTTTAATCATTTAGCTCTAAGTGCTTCATGAGTTTAATCATAAACATACCTTAGTGGTGTGTATAGTTTACCTTTGAGTCATTGCCTTAACACTGTCCTATTTTTCTTCACATCTTTCTAACTTAGGGAAAACAAAGAGGAAGACTTCATTGAAAAACTGAAAGTGGTCACAGTGCCTTCCCCATCACCAAAAGGACTGCCAGTGAAGCAATACGCTGTTCAGTCTCAGCTTCCAGTCTGTGTGTGGCTGGATGTGGGATCTGGGGAATATGATGTTGGAGTCATGGCTTCGTTTGGCCAACTATTGGGTGAGGCTCTTATTCTTAAATTTCCCTAGTAAGATTTATTTACAAGGAAATACAATATAGAAACCTGATCTTTAGAAATGGACCTTGTATCAGGCCTATAATGTGTTCATTTTTGAATGGACCTAAAATATGGTAATTTGAACACTCTGCTTTCTAAGGAATATTTTGTTTGTGGCATGAATTGTCAAAATGTGTTTAACCCCTTAGCACTCTATGAGCTTTCATCCACCTTCGTTTAAATTCCTTGTATGTGCTGACATTTCCCAAATGTCTCTCTTCAGCTCAGCATTCTCTCCAAACCCCAGGCGCCTCATACCTAGGCACCTTATATTTAAGATGCTCAAAAGATCTTCTCCCAAAATCTTTGTCTCAATAAATGTCAACTCCATCCATCTTGTTGCTTGGGCCACAAATCCTGGAGTCATTCTTAATTTCTTATCTCATTCTCCACATCCATGCCTTCAGGATCTGTGTAGAGTGTAGTCTGGCTGAATCTCATTACTTGCACTGCTGCCACTCTTGCCATGCCTCCCAACTGGTCTCTACTTCTGTCTTTGGCCTTCTCAGTCTTTTATCAACCCAGCAGGCAAAGTCATCCTTTAAAATTTTTTTAAATTAATTTTATTTTATTTTTTTTTAGGGTCTTGCTCTGTCACCCAGGCTGGAGTACACTGGTGTGATCATAGCTCACTGTAGCCTCAAACTCCTGGGCTCAAGTGATCCTCCCACCTCAGCTTCCCAAGCATCTTTCCAAGTAACACCAAATTAGTAGCCAATGATAAGCTATCAATTTTTTTTTTTTAAAGAGACAAGATCTTGCTATGTTGCCCAGGCTAGTCTCAATCTCCAGGACTGCAGATGCACACCAACATGCCTGGCTGATTTTTTGTGTGTTTTTTTGTAGAGAAGGGATTTCACTATGTTGCCCAAGCTGGTCTCAAACTCCTTGGCCGCCCAAAGTGATGGGATTACAAACGTGAGTCACTGTGCCCAGCAGGGAATATTTGTTGATGAATGTGATTAGGGAATGGTGAGACTTAAAAGACTTTCTCACATATATGTGCTCTCAAGTGTGGACTCCTGCTGAGTGAGATACCATTAAACTAATGACAGTTTAGTAAAGTATTCAAATTGCTCATCAGTGGATGACAGGAATTTTGGCATAAACAGCAAAGGTGAACAGATTATTTGATGGGGATTCAAGAGGTGTATTTTAGGCATTCTATATATAAACCAAGCGAAATGATGGTAATTATGTGTCTAAACTATAAATATAATTTGAATTGTTCATGAGATGCATAATAGAGTTTGAGTGGTTCTTCTCTTACAGTAATACATGCTTTTAAAAATTTTACCTAAAAACGCCCAGACTTCATGAGCTGTTGTGAGACATCTTTGGAAAAATGAATATTTTTAAGTTTCATTGGCTTTCTATGGTAAGAGAATGAACTTAACTCTGGTTTGCTTTTTTTATTTTTTTTTAGGTGATACAAGACTAGTTTTAACTGTCAGTTTTTCAAAATTTCTGGGAAAGTTTATTAATGAAAAGTAGCCTAGTAATTTAGGTAGTGGTAAGCAAATGGTAAATTCCCTTGACCTACTAATTTCTGTGTTTTCCAACTCAGTGGCGTACTGAACGTCCATCCTAGTTGCCTCCCGAGGTGGCGTGGTCCAGCCCCTATAATTCATACGGTTCTTCACGGAGACACCATCACTGGACTATGCAGATTAGACCTAAAAGGTTGAGCGTATTTTCCTTTCTTAATATTTTTGTGATGTTGGATGCTGATGTCAGTCTGTTTGGGGGGAGTAGATGAATGGATGGCGCTCACTAATTTCTGTGATTGCAGAGTGCCTTTGCTTTCGTGTCCTTTCTGTTTCTAACATAAGCAATATGGCTTTTGGTATTTATGTAGTGTCTCTTTAAAGTCCATATGAAAATTTTAATGTTAATTGAAATGTATTATTAACACCTGGATTCTCTGAAAGATATTGTGTAAATGAGAGATGGATTCTTGTATGTTAGTTGTTTTCACTCTTGGATCTGCTGCCTTGGTTTCTAAATTATGGTAAAAAAAATTTTGGATCCTGAAGTAAATATATATTTTATATCAATATGTAATGTAATTGTCCTAAACATTTATTTTCTTCTGTCATGCCTACAATCTAGAAATAATTTTTAAAAATGACTTGAGTTTATTCGGCCTCTGCCTGTTAACACCTAATTTCCCCATGGGAAAAAATAATTCACAATTTCACAAAAATAACTGGATATCTGGGATTTGCTTTAACTTACTTCAGAAAAACATGTGAGGGAATAGATGAAACAAGTGGCAGAACCTTGGTAATTCTAAAATATGGGTGCTATGTATATGATGATTTATTAGACTAATCACTCTTCTTTTTAATGTTTGTAATTTTTCATTGTAAATATTTTATTAAAGTTCCTAGGTTACAAGTAGAATTAACAGAAGTACAAAGTTAAAAATTGTAAAAAAAAAAGCCTAATTCTTTTTTTTTTTTTGACTTGGAGTCTCACTTTGTCACCCAGGCTGGAGTGCAGTGGCACGCTCATGCAGCCTTGACTTGCTGGGCTCAGGTGATCCTTCTGTTTCTGCTTTCCAAGTAGCTGGAACTACAGGCAGGCGCCACCGTGCTTGGCTAATTTTTGTTTTATTACAGAGATGAGGTCTCGCCAAGTTGCCCAGGTTGGTCTTGAATCCACGGACTCAGACAGTCCTCTCACCATGGCCTCCCAAAGTGCTGGGATTATAGGCGTGAGCTACTGTGCCTGGCCTAAACTTCTTTCTTTCTTTTTTTTTTTTGAGTCAGAGTCTCACTCTGTCATCCAGACTGGAGTGCAGTGGAATGCTCATGGCCACTGCAGCCTTTTCCTGCTAGATTCAGGTGATCCTTCCGCCTTAGCCTTCCAAGTAGCTAGAACCACGAGCATGTTCTACCATGCCCAGCTAAATTTTGGGGGGATTTATTGTAGAGATGAGATCTTACCATGTTGCTCAGGCTAGTCCTCTCACCTCTGTCTCCCAAAGTGCTGGGATTACAGACTTGAGCCACCGCGCCTGGCCTATAAGGCCTATTTCTAATGAAAGCTTATGGACAATGTTTACAGAGCTTCTTGTAAAATATAAGACTTCTGGGACTGCAGATAGTTGCATTTACTTATAATCACCAATCATGATAATCCAGGCATTGCTCTTGTCCTTTGAGGAAGGAAATAAATAATTATGAATTTGCAAATTGTACTTCCTTGGGAAAA
>NW_006987970.1:3786-10450 GCF_000164805.1 Carlito syrichta
AAGGAGCTTGAAGCGGTGTCTCAAGATTGGGTGCCAACATGGTATAGTTAGGTTCCTAAGTGGTTATGATGAAAAGAATGATTTATGACTTGTAATTTTAAGTTTCTTTTAAAAAACAATACAAAAGAGTGGCTCCTATCCCTGGCTTTCTAAAAATTAGCCTGGCGTTTGTGATATCATAGAAATCTTTGAGAATTTACACCGTTTCAAGTGAAACGGGTGATCTTATATGGTCCACCACATTTCGTAATGAAGCCTTTAGACTGTTCTTCCTAATTTCACTCTCTTTACTCTCATATGTATACCTTGCATCCCCATCAGACTGAGTTCACAGCAACTTCTTGTGCGACTCTTAGCTTTCCTCCCACTTCTGTGCTAGGGTTCCAGTCATCTGTGTCCACCCACATTAGTATTCTGCTGACTACCCTGCCTATGGATGATCTTTTTTCACTCTATATCTTTGTAGAGCTTATTGAATTTTCATACAGTAGGGTCTTGGGTAAATGCTTAATTATAAAATGTATGTTTTTGATATGAACTAGTTAATTTTATACAGAGGAAAGTTTTTTCCCAACTGTTTAGATGGTACTTCCTATTCTATTCACCTTGGAAATGATCTTATGATAGTGACTGCCATTCATGGAGCATTAGCTTGTGTGCCAAAATTTTTCTAGACACTGTGGGCTTTTTATTACCCTCCCAACTTTGAGGTAGTTACTGCTATGGATTGTTTCACAGATGATGGCATTGAAGGCCACAGACAAGTTAAATAACTTTTCCACAATAAGACAGTGGGTATGTGTTGGAACTGGGATTTGAACTCACAACTGGGTGACTCCAGAGTGCATTCTACTGTTGTGAGGCTCCACTGCATTCTTTTCTGTGGGGTAGGAGTGTGGATAGCCGAGCACAGAGTGTCCTGATGCCAAGCTTGCACAGCCAGGCAGAGCCCAACCTTACTAGAAGTGAATCAGTGACCTACACTTGACAGAGAGCAGCATGTCCACTGAACCTCTCCTGATCAGACGCGTATCCTCACAGCTGAAGCCAGTTTACCACCTTACCCTGCTTTTCTGTTTTTGTTCTTTCCATCTTGAAAATATCACTCTTTCTCCTTTTTTTTTTGTAGCTCATTTCAGTTTTGAAAAATTTGCCTGAAAGTCTGAACAATGGAAGGCAGGAGCCAAAAGAGGGTGTGAAATATGGTGAGTGAAGGCCGCAGAGACTCTCATGTTTTTCAAAGAGGTTCTGTTTGTCATGATGGCATCTGAAAACTCCGACTTTTTCACTGTACTTTTCCCTTAATTTTAACTACAGATTGCATGCCAACTTGTATGTTATTTTCCAGAGAATGGTTAATAACCTTTTTCTCTCCTTCTTAGCTTGTGACCTCGTGAAGGATTGGACATTTTTTTTGAACTTTTTATTTTGAAAAGTATAAAATGGAGTTAAATTGAAAGACTAGTATAATGAATACCAGTTTACTCCAGCATCAGTAATGATTGTTTGCACCATATTTTCTTTCTCTCTTTCTATGTGTTTATTTAGTATGCATATATTAAAATTTGCTTACTCATTTGGAACTATGAATCATGACCGATAATCTCTAAGTACTTTATTTTATTTTCTAAAATGGAGAGATTGCGAGAATTACCAAGAATTTGAAAATAACTGAAATATCTATCACAAGGCTATTAGCTGCTTAACTTATGATATATTTATAAAATAAGATACTGTGCAGTGATACAGAATGAAATACTTAAGTATATACTGATGAGAAGTTGTACACAGTGTATGGTTAAGTAGCAAACGTTCCATGTAAAATAGTATGTTCTAGATTTTTGTAAAAATAATACTTGTAGGAAAATATATGGAAATGCGCATCAGTGATTACCTCTGGGTCTGGGAATACAGAATACCGTCACTTTCTAAAATTTTTAAAGCATAAATGCGTCATACTTGCATTTTCCATAATGAGCATAAACTTTTAACTGGACATACTAATAAGATATAAACATTGATTTAAAAATAATTTCCAAGATCTTATAAATCCTAGAATGTCTGTTGTAGAGGGACATTTTTGTTTTGTTCCCTAAAATTTAGTGACTGAGTTCCCAATCACTCTAATTGGGAGAAAAGTCATACCAGGTTAACATAAAATAATAATTGCAAAGGGTTTGGGGTTGAGTATATTTCCTTATTGTGACTACTTTAATTTTATTTGCAGATTCCATTGCAGATGCTCTGGATGGAGAATACCATTAAATTTTTGGATATGGTAGAAGTTAACAGTTCAGTCCTTGCTGGTTCTAATTTTTGAACAGCAGACATGAGAGATATTTTCACTATAATCTATTTTTTTAAAATGTCTGTTTTACCATAGATCATATTTACGAAAAATAAGGATTTGTTTATTTGCAATTCAGTAGTGTTAATACTTTACATTTGCTCATCATCTTAATCTTTGCAATGTCAATTCTTAGGTATTAATTTAATCATCACAAGAATCAGGAAAGTAGGAGAGCAATGTTTCTATCCCATTTTAAGCTCTGTGATTTCCTACATGAAGGTTTCCAGGGAGAATAAAATGACTTGGTTAGTTTCATTCTGGTGACTACTATAATGAAAATATCTGAGCAGCCCAGTGAGAATTGTGGCCAGGATATTGCACTTCATGCCACAGGTATGTTCTGAGGCCCTTTAGTGTCCTCCCAGTGTGGTGGATGGAAGGAGGGTTAGCCACAGAGGGAGCTGGTCTAGTCTAGAGGGAGCTGCCAGGAATCTAGTAATCATAATTTCTTGGGGCAGGGATGGAAGGGCCAGCTGAATTCCTAAGCATCTCATATGTCTCTCCACTGGTGGGCAGTTACTTCGCCAAAATGCGAGTGTAAAACTTCTAGAGTCAGCATTTCCGGTGATCACTGGGTGACGGGATAAAAGAGCTGTAGCTTCTTATGTGTGTGGGAGGCTTTCCCTTGGATTTGTGATGTACACAGAGCACAATGACTTCATGCTGAATTTTGAATTACAAAGTCAGCATCAGCAAATGTATCCTCTATGACTTTAGTCCTTCCTCCTAAGATGTCTTGATTTTTAAGAAGTACCATGAAGTTCCACAATTTTTTATTTTGTTCTCTCTTTCTTTTCCCCTTTGTTCAGATCCCAAAGTAATGGGACAGGAAGTCATTCCAGGATCAGTAGTGTACCACAAACAGTCATAAATTCTGCTGGTTTATTGCAGGGTATACTTTCCTTTAGTTTCAAATGATTGTATTTGTTTTACTGAATTTATAGTTTAAATGATACACTTCTTATCTACCTGTCCATCAGATTAGGTCAATAGGTAGTTTAATTTTCTCTAGAAATAGTGGAGTCTCTAGCATCATTTTTTGGAAATGATGTGTTGCCAAGGCATTATTAATTAGCCAGTGAAAGAAGGTTCAGTAACTTGAATGTTTTAAAAGAAAACCTGTGTTTTTCAGTAATCCAATTTAATATAACAAGCTCTTAGAATTGATAATATTGTACCCAACAGAGGTTATGAGATATCTAGCTATTTAAAATAACTTTGGTAACATTGTTTCATGAGGCAATGGCATATTCCCAGAAGTGTTCCACAATTCCTTCCATTTCCTGAGGATTTTTCATTATGTGGTGTTTATGTGAGATACTTCATGCTTAGGATGGCCTGTTTAAAATATGCTACAAGGCTGGGCGAAGTGGCTCACATCTGTAATCACAGCACTTTGGGAGGCAAGAGCGGGAGGATTTCTTGAGCCCAGGAGTTCAAGACTAACCTAGGGAACATAGTAAGATCTTGTCTTTAAAAAAATAAAATAAAATTAGCTGAATGTGGTAGTACGTGCCTGTATTCTCAGCTATCAGGAGGCTGAGGCAGGAGGATTGCTTGAGCCCAGGAGTTTTAAGCTGCAGTGTGCTATCATTGTGCCACTCTGCTCCAGCCAGAGTGACAGAGTGAGATCCCCCATCTCAATAAAATAAAATATATGACAGATTGATCTTGCCTATATAGACTGTAGACAAAGAACTCCTCCATCAGTCTGTCTTCATTTCTCACCAGCTTATTCTGGAAGAGTGTTGGGTACATATATCTTGCTGTCCTATTCTGGTTCTTAATATGTATGTATTGCATGTCTGCAGTTTGTGGTTATAAAAGAAGCTGAGGTTGTTGGGACAAGTGAAGTTGAGCTTTGCCAGTTGTGTTTCCACAGACAAGTCACCTACCTTCTCTGGGCATTAGTGTTCTCTTCTATAATATGGACAATTTTGGATCTGTCTACCTTTTAGATTTGTTGTGTTTGATTACCAGTCACAATAAATGATATGGGCATACTCTGAAAACTGTATGCATCATGCAGATACAACATACCTTTTTATTCTGCTCCCCTTATGTTTAAATGGGTTTATGTAGGCTCTTGCATTTATCTCTCCTTAGTAATAAGCTTTGAGTGACAAGCAATTGTATGTGTTACTTAGTGCAGTGCTGTTTGCAGCTAGGCATTTAGTAAATGTTTGCTTGGTTGGTTCTTTGTTTCCATGATAAAAATTTTATACACTCAAATGTACTTAGTTTTTCAGTTTTGCCACCACTGACTATTCACTGTCTTTTTGCCTTTTAGGATGGCTGGATTGGTGTTCGATCAGTGATGCTTAAGAAAACATTAACAGCTACTGATTTCTACAATGGATATTTGCACCCGTGGTATCAAAAATTCCCAAACTCAACCAAGCCAATGCAGATTTCATACTCTCAGACTTCCAACAAAGAAGAAGCAGAAAATAATTGTTGCTATGCAACAGTGCATTAATAGTTAGAAGATGAACAAGAACCTATTACACATTTGTAATTTTTTTAAAACCTTATATAAAAGGAATTACCTTGACTTCCAAAGAAGATGATACTGTTGGAGGATGAGAAGATTGTTGTCAAAAAGACAGATTGCCTCATCTTCCACTTTTTCTATAGCAGTAGTGTTAAAAACAGCCCTTTCTACCTAAATTACAGAAAACTTTAAATAAAACTTGTATGTATAATATTGAACTCACAGAGACTATACCTTTCCCTAAGAGTAGGGTTAACTAACTGTGTATGTATATACTGAAAATAAGTTTTACTAGAAACAGTTCATACATTGAATTTTAAAAGTCATGTCCCCCTTGACTGTGTTATCATTTTAGGAGTTTTTATCTGCTTTTCTGATTTTCAGTAAACAGTAAAGTCAGCTCTTTATGTTTTCTATTTTTCTACCAGCAAGGTCTCATCAAGTAGTAAACATAGAAAAATGTTTAATAACTTCTGCCACACTGAACTGTTGTATAAATTTAACATTTTACATTCATGCTTTTTTGAAGTAAAAATATACTAACATTTCTTTCAACTTAGTTGTGCAATAAGGGTTCATGAGCAACTGATCTTGCAACTCATCCTGTCTCCAGGAAGGTTAAGCTCTTCTGGAGAGAGGGAGGTGCAGTGACTAATTATTAAATTTGTCTTTGAAAATCGTGACCTATCGGCTTTTCCTGCCTAGATTCTGTCAGTTAAAATCTTTTCTATTCATTAATTTATCTACTAATTCAACAACATTTATTGGCAGGATGATCATATAGTTGGTCATGTAAATTAGAATGCTTTCATGAGTAAAGGGAAGCACTTAAATAACAATTACTCCAGGACAGCAGGCATAAGCCAGGATTCTCCCAGGTTGACTGCACTGTGTGGACATCTGATTTATTGAGCACTTGCTGTGCAACTGACTTTCAAGCTGGTTGTTAGAGATTCAGAGGTTAAATAATATTGGGCAACTTAAGTATACTGGGGAGCTAAACGTGTAAGCAAATGTAATAGCTATAAATATCATATGGAGGTATAATTGAAGCATTAAGTATCCCTCAGGAGTGTCAGGCTTTCCAGAGGTGGTGAGTGGAATCTGAGGTCCTAAAGGCTGCATTCACTATCAGATGAAAGCCTGGAAGGGTGTTTGGCATGTACAGAGGCACAGGGGTTAAAAAGCGACATCTTACAGGAGGTTTTGGTAATTTGGCCTAGCTGTGAACATGACTGTTTTTTAATTATCATTCTTTAAACCATACATTTGTGGTACATTCTTTTATTTGTCTGAGCTATTTGTGCACATATATGAAACTGATGTGAAAAAACTAAATGGATTACGGAGGAGAAATCGCATGTTAAACACAATACAAAAGAGCACAGTGTTTTGAAGAAGTTGCAGTAATTGATATGAATGTAATATTGATGATAGAGATGAGACTGGAAAAGCAAGATGAGGCCTGATCATGGAGAAGTTTGAGTTAGGGAGTGACATGACCAGAAAGTTAACTTTGAGAGTGCTGTGGGAGATGGGTTTGAGGTGAAACCTGGCCAGGGCCAGGAAGCTCTGTTGGAAGGTTAGAAATGTGAAGATCTGAATGCCATCACCAGTTAGGATAGAGGAAGTGATTTAAGAGATTTTTGCCGTGTAAATGAAATTTGGGTTATTAAATTTTTTTTTTTTTTTCTGAAACAATGTCTTACTCTGTTACCTAGGCTGGATTGCAGTGGCACAATCCTGGCTCATGGCAGCCTTGACCTCCAGGACTCAAGTCATCCTTCCACCTCAGCCTCCTAAGTAGCTGGGACTGTAGG
>NW_006987971.1:0-785 GCF_000164805.1 Carlito syrichta
TTTGACCAAATTTTTTTCTCAATCAGGTAATGCTTCAGTCAAGAATCATTTACATGTTCCCTGAGACCTTGCATGAGAAATCTTCTAGAGCAGTGCTTCTTTACCTCTAATGTGACTAGGACTCATCTGGGGATCTTGGGAAAATACAAAATCAGTAGGACTGGAGGAAGGCCTGAGATTCTTGGGTCTAACAAGCTCCCAGGTATGCAGATGCTGTCAGTACATGGTCAACATTTTGAGACACCTGGCTAGACAATAGAACTAGAAGTGAACATGTAAAAATTATTAGGTGATGCCAAATTGCTCTTCAAAGTGGATGAACCTGTCTACACTCCCAGTGGCAGCATAAGTCAGTTTTATTTGTGTACATTCCCACCAACAGTTTTAATTTTCAGATGTTTTATGTCAGTGGTTTTAAAAAGGGTATGAAGGTACCTTGCTTAAATTCGTTTTTCTCTGATAACTGGAAATTGAACCTCCTTTCAAATGTTTATTATGTATCTGGTCTTGCTCTTCTGTGTATATCTTGTTTACTTATTTGTGACTTTTCTTATTGTTTTGCATGAAAACTTTAAAAATTCTACACACTAACTAACCTTTTGGCTGTATATCCTTTGAAAATATTTTCTAAGCCGGGCTCAGTGGCTCAGCCTGTAATTCCACGTCTTTGGGAGGCTGAGGTGAGTGGATTGCCTGAGCCCGCGGGTTCGAGACCCACCTGGGCAGCGAGACCTCATCTCTACAATAAATCAAAAAAATCAGCCAGGCGTGGTAGCGCATGCCTG
>NW_006987972.1:0-893 GCF_000164805.1 Carlito syrichta
AGAACTACAGGTGCATGCTACCATGCCTGGCTTTTTTTTTTTTTAACTTTATTGTAGAGACAGGTCTCACCAAGTTGCCCAGACTGGTCTCCAACCCAGGGCTCAGGCAATCCTCTCACCTCAGCCTCCCAAAGTGCTGGGATTACAGGCTGAACCACTGTGCCTGGCCATCTCCTGTAGGTTTTAATAAACCGATGTCTTTTTCTGCTAGGACTCAGGGTGACTTCTTTGGAACAGATAAACATTATGCAGAAGCCCTCTCAGATTTGGGGTTACTGTGTTACAACAGGGATATGTTACTTGCACTTCCTCACTTTCAGTTTTCACATTTTTAGGGGTCATTAATACCTATCTAAGAAGGACTTTTGTTATAATAAAATAAGTTAACATACTTCAAATATCTCACACTTTCCTGACTTGCTGATCAAAATGGTCAATAAATGTCTGTTTCTTTTTTCCTTTCTGTCATTACTTACACATTTCACGAGTTGTGTTTGTGTTTTTTTGCTTCCGTGAATAACCTTATGCTATGCTCCAGTTTCTTTTTGCACTTCAAATGTAATCATCCTTTATTCAAGTTCTTTATATCCCTAAGTCTTGCTGTTTTCAGGGCAGGCACATATAGCAACTCAACTGGGGCATTAGCTAGTCTAGGAGCTATATCTTCCAGTAAAACCCCTTAATCCATCAGAGAGAGAGAGAGAGAGAGGAGAGAGACTGTGTGTGTGTGTTTCATCTACCATGCATTCAACCAAAATTTATTTTGGTTCCTCTATTAACCTGAAACTGTGCTGGGTTCTAGTAATAAAGAAATGAGTCAGGCGTGGTCTCTGCCCTGGCGGAGCTCATGTATTCCAGTGTGGAGACAGACACATAAATGGGTGCTAAAAGCA
>NW_006987973.1:0-855 GCF_000164805.1 Carlito syrichta
TCTAAACCTTATCAAGAGGCCCTGTAGACTTCTGTGAATAAGAACTCCAAGAATCCGGATTCCCTTTTCGTTCTCAGGAAGATGCCCTGATTTTCCCTGTCGATGTGAATTCCAAAACTCTGTAAACAAAAAGACAGATGCCCACAGTTTCCTAGAAACGGGGAATCCATGATTCCTGGTTACCTTTAAAAATACTTACTAAACATTTGGCAACTGCTATACCCTCGGTCCTTCTCAAAATGAAAGGACAAACGTAATATTGAGAATTACAAAGTTAATCTTATGACCAGAGTTACATCCAAATATGGCAAGATGATCCTTTTTGTCCTAGAATCTGGCCTTAGTTGTCCCCAGGAATCTAACGGATTCATAGTGCTAGATACCCGTTTACAACTGTCAAGAGGACCAGAATGTTGCTGGAGTCTTGAATCGACTGATTCATAATATCCACATGCTAAATAGCTCCAAAACATGAGGGGAGCTCAAAGCCCTGATTGTTAGTCCTTCTTTATCAAGAGCCCTTGTAGTTTCCTGTATATGAGGACTTCCATTCCCCAGATTACTGCTTCGAAATCCTGATTCTTGTTTAGCCCTTAGGAAGACGTCCAGCAGATTTTTGGCATTGAGGACTCATGAAAAACAGATTCCTTATTCTTTCTTTGCAAGAGTCTGTGTGGTTTCCTGTATATGAAGACTCCCATTAGCCAGATTCCTGCTTCTAAACTCTGATTCTTGTTTAGACCTTAGAAAGACGCCCTGTAGATTGTTAGAATTGAAGGCATGTGTAACCTAGATTCCTTATTCATCCCTAGCAAGAGGGTGTAAGTTTTCTATATATGAGGACTCCCATTCCCG
>NW_006987974.1:0-464 GCF_000164805.1 Carlito syrichta
TCTAGTCCACTGACTAGCTAGGTAGCTTGCTAGTTACATCAGCTGCCTAGCCACCTGGATAGCTAGTTAAGTCAGGCAGTTAAGTCAGCCGGCTAGCCTCCTTGCTAGGAAGGTAGCTAGGTAATTAAGTGAGCTGGCAAGCCGGCTGGCTAACTAGGTGGCTTGCTAGTTAAGCCAGCTGGCTAGCTGGCTGGGTATATAGTTAAGTCAGCTAGTTAAGTCAGCTCGTTAGCCAGCAGGCTAGCTAGGTGACTGGCCAGTTTAGCTTGCTGCATATCAGACTGGTGATGTAGGTGGCCCGCTAGATAAGCCAGCTGGCCAGCCTGCTGACCAGCAGAGTGGCTGGCTAGTTAAAGCAGCTGATTATGCAACCATCCAGTCAACCAGATGGCTATTTAGCTGGCTGGCTAGCCAGCTGGTCAGCCCGCTAACTAGCTAGCCAGCTTTCCTAGCAAGCTAGCCAG
>NW_006987975.1:0-752 GCF_000164805.1 Carlito syrichta
CAGATAGCTGGTCGTCTAACTTGTGGGCTTACTCACTTTCCATCAGTTCAGCTTATTAGTCGGCTTTCTTGCCTGCCAACCAGTCAGCAAACGAATCGGCTCTCTCATCAGCCAGCAGGTCAACTAACTTGTTGGCTCACTCACAGGTTAGCTAGCTATTTGGCTTGCTAGCCAGCCGACTAGCTAAGTCAGCTCAACAGTCAGCTCACCCACCACCTGATGAGTTAAGGCAGTTCACCAGTCGCATCACTTGCCGGCCAACTAGTTAAGTTGAATTGCAGGTCGGCTCACTTGCCGGCCTATAAGTTAAGTCCTCTGACCACTCGGCTCACTTGCCAGCCAATTAAAGTCAGCTGACTAGTCAGCTCACTCACCGGCTGACTAGTTAAGTCAGCTGGCCTGTCGGCTCACTCACCAGACAATTAGTAAAGTCAACACACTTCTCGGCTCACTCACAGGCTTACTAAGTAAATCAGCTAACTGGTCAGGTACCTAGTTGGCCAACCAGTAAAGTTAGCTAACCAATCAGCCGAACATTCGGACAACTTGTCAGCTGAATAGTTAGCTCAGTTAACTAGTTGGCAAAAAGTTAGGTCATCAAACTAATCGGCCAACTAGTTAGGTCAGCACACCAGCCATCCAAATAGTTAAAAGAGCTGACTAGTGGGCCAACTCTTCAGTCAAATATCTAACCCAGCTAACTAGTTTGCAGACTAGTCAGCGAACTTGTTAAGTCAGCTAAAAAGTCAGTA
>NW_006987976.1:0-787 GCF_000164805.1 Carlito syrichta
TGTGAGTCTGACAGAATAAGCTCAAGAGCTAGCCTGGAGGGAAAGGAGACAAAGAACAGGCCTGGGTGGATATTTTTGGCACAGGGCTCACATAAGCAAAGTACTGAGGAAAGTAGCAGCCTAGTGGGAGTGGGGTAGCCAGGGGCAGGAGATGAGAGAAGAAAAACCTGAGGTTGCAGAGAGATCAGGTAGGGCTCAGAGGGACAGGAGTGAAATAGATACCTGGGGGGCTACAAACAGAATGGTATGGGCCTATCTGAATTGTACATTGCTCTGTAGGTTACATAGAGAATAGATTCAGGAAGGCAAGAGTGCAAATCAGGAGACAAGTCAGAAGTCTAGAGCAATAGGCGAGTCAATAGATGGTGAGGGCCTGACTGAGAACAGCAGGGGGAAGGAGAAGGAAGAGGGGACAGGCCAGAGCACCGAGATACAGCAAAATATGCAGTAGAAGTCCCCCTACTTAACACATCAGTGCTATTAGCTTCAGGCATCTCAATTACTTGAGCCCATCACAGCCTCATAGAAGGTAATCGAAAACAAATATTCCAAGCCTTACTTATTACTATTATTCTAGGTGCCTACTTTACTTCAAGCGTCAGAATATTTTGAGACATTTTTCACTATCTATGACGGAGTTTATGGCTCAACATTCTTTATGGCTACAGGTTTTCACGGACTTCATGTTATCATTGGCTCAACTTTCTTAGCCATCTGCCTTTTTCGACAATTAAAAATTCCACTTTACACCTAGCCACCATTTCGAGTTTGAAGCAGCCACAGAGAT
>NW_006987977.1:0-704 GCF_000164805.1 Carlito syrichta
CCTTTAGGATTTTTCTTTTGGGCTCTGGATTTGTTCCATTTTGAGACAGGACTGTTGGTGAGAAACTTTGAAGTCTCTTGTACTTTTAAAAGTAAAGTAAAGTAGTGGCTGGAGTTCTAGGATTCAGAAGCTACCTGTAAATTTCAATGTTCAATATCATCTTATGATTTCCCTGAGACACACTCCTCACCACCACCATATATGATGATATAATGGGTACATGTTTTTACCCCCAAGTCCATGATACTGTGGCAGAAATGAGGAGAAAAGAAAAAATTACAATGAAATACGATGAGCAAGATTTTTTGAAAACTAAAAAGAAGTCACAGAACAGTGAAATCAGAAGCCAAAGGAACAGAACAATTGAATGAACACACACACACACACACACACACACACACACACACACACCCCAAACTGGAACAAAAAAAGTGAAACAAAACAAACAACAACAGCAAAAACCCAGGAAAACTAAACATACACACATGCCTAGCATAAAATGAACAGAGACGAAAGAGAGAAAGAATGAAAAACAAACAAATAAACAAAACAAAGGAATTGTGATTGAACCCTCACACATAGATTCACACACACCTTAGAATAAAATATGAAAAAGAGAAGAATTAAAAGCATAAACAAACCAGAAACAAACAAAAAAACTGGATGATGAGCACTCAATCATTCACATATGCACATAACAGAAA
>NW_006987978.1:0-796 GCF_000164805.1 Carlito syrichta
CTCTCCTGCTGGGTTCCTGAAGGCTCTCTTCTCCGAGGGGAGAAATATGCCCAAGGAAGTCTGACCCTCCGCCTCAGCAATGAGGACCTTCTGCCAAGAAAGGCAAGGGACACATCCCTCACCCAGGAATATTCCTTCCCCCCAATCCCTATTTTCATGGCTCTAAAGCCAGACACCATGTGAACACACCACATGCAGTTGAGAATATGTGTACAATACTGATATTTTTGGTGACAGGGTCTGGATATGTGGATAAGGCTGGGGATGGGGGCACGATGACCTTTCTCTGCTAGCCTTGAAATCGCGGGCTCCTGCGATCCTTCTGCCTCAGTCTCCAGAGTGGGTGGGACAACGGGTATCTCAACTTCAGACCCCCTGTTTGGATGGGTATGGAGACGGGGTCTCCCTGCATGGCCCAGGCTGGCCTTGGGATCTTGAGCTCCAGCCATCCTCCCACCTCTGCTTCCAACAGTGCTGGGATTCCAGGCACGGGCTGCTGCACCAGTGCTTCTGTTTCATTTTTGATGAAGGATTGAGGCCGGGTTTGGGGGCTCAGCCTCATCATCTCAGTGCTTTGAGAGGCTGAGGCAAATGGCCGGCCTCAGCCTGTGGGCCAAGACCCCCTGAGTAACTCAGCAAGAACTCATCTCTACCCTCCATTACAAATGAGCTGTTTGTGGTGTGTGCCTGTCGTTCTGGCTCCTCGGAAGGCCAGAGAAAGCCTTGCCAGAGCCTAGCAGGCCTAGGCTGCAGTGGCAGTGAGTGAGCCACCACCCTCAGCCTGGGTGATGGAGTA
>NW_006987979.1:0-3367 GCF_000164805.1 Carlito syrichta
GACTTAACTAGCAGCTACCTAGCTAGCCAGCTGACTTAAATAGTTAGCTAACTAGCTTGCTACCTAGTTACTCAGCAGACATAAATATTTAGCTGACAAGATAGCTACCTAGCTAACAAGCTGACTTAAATAGTAAGCTGCATTGGCAGCTAGCTGACAACCAGCTAGATAACTGGTTAGCTTAATAGTCATATAACATGCTAGCTTCGTGATTCAATCATCTGACTTATCTCGTTAGCTAATGAGCTGGCTAGCTGACTCATCCAGCTGATTTTTCTCGTTAGCTATTAGTTAGCTGACAATCCAGCTGACTTAACTCGTTAGCTAACTAGCTAGCTAGCCTACTCAACCAGCTGACTCAACCCGTTTGCTAACTAGCTAGCTAGGTGACTCAACCAGCTGACTTAACACGTTAGTTAACTAGCTAACTACCTGACTCAACCTGCTGACTTAAACCTTTCGGTAACTAGCTAGCTAGCTGTCTTAACCAACTGACTAAATTAGAAGCTGACTTAACTCGCTGACTTAGCAAGCTGACTTAACTTCTTAGCTAGCTGAGTTCACTGACTGACTTAACTAGTTAGTTAGCTGACTTATCTACCTGAATTAGTTAGCTAAGTATTTAACTAGCTGAGTAATGAGCTGACTTAATTAGCTGACTATGTGGGTAGCAGACTTAAGTAGCTGACTTAAATAATTAGCTAACTAGTGAGCTAGGTGACTTAGCTAGCTTACTTAGCTAGCTAGCTTGTTAGCTAGCTCACTTAGCTAGCTGACTTAACTAGTTGGGTACCAAGATAACCAGCTTAATTAACGAGTTGGTTAATGAATTAAATCACTTTTAACTAGTTGGTAAACGAGTTAAATAGCTGACTTAACCAGTTGGTTAACGAGTTAGCTAGGTGACTTAACTTGTTGGCTGACAAGTCAGCAGACTACCTAGCTGGTTTAGCACGTTTGCTGACTACTTGGCGAACTTGTTACCTGGCTTATCAAGTTGGCTGACTAATCGGCCGACTATTTAGCTTGGTTAAATAGTTGGCTGATGAGTTGGCCCAATAGTTAGTTTGGGTAAGTATTTGGCTGGGTAGTTTGCTGACCTAACTAGTCGGCCATATATTTAGCTGACCTAATTTTTCGGCCAAAATTTTGGCCCCCTAATCGGCCGATTGGTTAGCTGACTAAACTAGTTGGCCGGCTAGGAGGCCAAAAGTTTCACTGACTTAATTAGTCGACCAGTGAGTGAGCAGACAGGTGTTCCAACTTAACTAGTTGGCCTATGAGAGAGCCGACTGGTGAGCCAAATTAACTAGACTGCTGGCGAGTGAGCTGACTCATGCACTGCCATAACTATTCGGCCAGCTAATGAGCCGACCAGTGAGCTGATTTAACTAGTCATCTGTCAAGCGAGCCAAGTAGTTAGTAGACCTGTTGGCCGGTGAGCAAGCCGACAAGTTATTTGACCTGTTGGTTGGCATGTGAGCCGACTAGTTTGTTGACCGGTTGGCAGTCGAGTGAGTCTAAACGTTAGCTGGCCTGATGGAAAGTGAGGGAGCCCACTACTTAGCTCACCAGCTAGCTGAGTTGCTAGCTGACTTAACTATCTAGCTGACTAGCTAGCTGACTTAATTAGCTAGATGACTAGTAAAGTGACTAGCTAGCTGACTTAACTAGGTAACGGAATAGTTAGCTGATTTGCTAGCTCACTTAACTAAATATTTGCCTAGCTAGCTGACTTAACTAGCTAGCAAGCTAGTTGGCTGGCTAGCTGGCTATCCAGCTGACTTAACTAGCTAGCTACCTTGTTGACTACATGGCTAGCAACATGTATTAACTAGCTAGATACCTGGTTGGCTGGTTGGCTAGGAAACTGGCGAGCTAGCTAGCAGGCTAGCCATCTGGCTAGCCGATCATCATTAATAGCCAGCTGGCAGACTGGACATTGGAATAGTCAATCGGCTTAACTAGTCAGACACTCTGCTGGTCAGCCAGATAGTCAGCCAGCTTACGTAACTGGCCACCTAACTGACGTGGCTGATAATAAGGCAACTTAACTTGCCAGCCATCTAGCTAGCCAGCCATCTAACCAGCTGACTAAACTAACTGACATAACTAGATAGACATCTAGCTAGCCAACTAACTTTCCTAGCTGGCCACCTAGCTAGCCAGCCAGCTAGCCAACATACTTAACACACTGACTTAACAAGCTGGCTAGCCGACTAGCCAGCTGGCTTAATTAGCTAGCTACCTCCCAGTCAGGTGGCTATTGAGCTGACTTAACTAGCTGACTTCACCAGATAGTTAGCTGACTAGCCTGCTTACTTAACTAGAGAGCTACCTAGCTAGCCTGTTGGATAGCCACTTTAGTTAACTAGCATAGTTAACCAGCTAGCCAGCTGGCTAGCCAGCTGACTCTACTAGCTGATATAACTTGTCAGCCAGCTGACTAGCCAGCTGACTTAATTAGCTGACAACTGTAGGTAGCCAGGTTTCTAGCCAGCTGACTTAACTAAATAGCCACCTACGTATCCTGCTGGCTTACCAACTGACATAACTACCAGACTACCTAGATAACAAGTTGGCTAGCTAGCTGAGCTAACTAGGTGACTTAACTGGCTAGCCAGCTGGCTAACCATCTGATTTAACTAGCTAGCTACCCAACTAGGCAGCTGGCTAGGCAGCTGATTTATCTAGCAGACTTAACTAGCTAGCTACCTAGCTAGCCAGCTGAATTTACTAGCTGAAATAACTAGCTAGCTGCATAGCTAGAAATCTTGCTAGAAAGCCATCTTAACTAGTTGACTTAACAAGCTAGCTAGCTGACATAACTAGCTGACTTAACTAGCTAGCTTCCTAGCTAGCCAGCTAACTAAACTAGCTGAAATAACTAACTAGGATGCCATCTAGCCATATGAATTAACTGGCTAGAAAGATGACTAGCCAACTGACTTAATGAGGTGACATAACTAGCTATCCAGCTGTTTAGCCACCTGACTTAACTAGTTGATTAACGAGCAAGGCAGCTCAACACCAAGGTGAACTAAACTAGCTGACTTATCTAGATATCCAGTTGGATTGCCAGCTGTCTTAACTAGTGCTCTCTCTAGACACCTGGATAGGCAGCTGACTTAACTAGCTGACTTAATTATCTAGCCAGCTGGCAAGCCAAATGACATAAATAGGTCACTAACTAAGCAGCCACCTGGCTATCCAGCTGACTTAACTAGCTGTCTTAACTAGCTGGCCTGCTTTCTAGCTAGTTGAATTAACTGGCTTGTTACCTAGTTAGCCCAGCTGGCCTATCCAGCTGAATTAATAGGGGACTTATCTAGTTAGCACACTGTCTAGCCAGCTGACTTACTAGCAG
>NW_006987980.1:0-3835 GCF_000164805.1 Carlito syrichta
ATAATAATAAAATAAAATAAAAAGGGAATAGACCAGGGCTTACCCCAGTGATATTGACATCTTTAAATGGGTATTAAGGAATGGTACTGAAGGAGGTAATGAAGGGGACACAAAGGTCATATAACAGCAATATCAGCAGTGGAGTGGAGCATTGGTGATCTTCTTAGTCCTCTAGCATTTCTGAGACCAAAAAATATTGCCTATTCATTTTCTTTTGGAGGAATGTAGAAATCCAAATAGCAAAATGGACATTAATTTGTTTATTTTGAACATCCAAGGATAAAGATCTGGCAAATTAATCAAGATGAGATTTGTTGCCATCTGGGGTAAATTGTCTTGACCCCAGCTGGCTGAACAGGCCATAATCACATTCAAGGGCAAAATGCCAAGGGTGATTTGTAGGTTTTTGTGATAGTTCTTGTCATCAGACATGTATATGAGAATTCTGTAATCATTGTCATTCCCAGCTCTATTAATCAGATTTTGTAAGTTTGATTTAAACACAATTGACTCCTTGTACATTCTGACAACTTTTTTTCAGGGTCACAATCCTTGATCTGGTCCTATAGTGATTTAACTAAAAAGTGGAGATGGGGTGGGAATGGGAGAAGGTGACATTTTAAAAACTTTATCCTACCCCTCCCAAAAGATGTTGGGTCAGTCAGCAACTTGCTACTGGGTTTCTGTGTTATGTGTCCTGTGGTGCATCCCATGCAGAGCAGGGCGGTAACTATGCAAACTTAAGAGTGAGACTTTCCATTAAAGCTCAAGGCTACCCTCAACCAGGAGTTTCCCTCACTACCCAGCTGGTGTCCTCAGTGCCTCACTTTCTGTCCTCCTCTAGGATGGGACCTGTCACCCTCCTCACAATCCTGCTGGCTGTTCTCCCAGGTTAGTCATGTCCTGGATGTGGGTCACAGTTGGGGATTGACAGGAGAGCCCCTGATTTCAGTCCTGTGTCTCCCACACAGATGTCTGTGCGCAAGTGCAGCTGGTGCAGTCCAAGGCAGAGGTAAAGAGGCCCGGAGAGTCTCTGAAGATCTCTTGTAAGACTTCTGGATACAGCTTTACTAGCAACTGGATCAGCTGGATTCGCCAGATGTCTGGGAAAGGCCTGGAGTGGATGGGGAGTATCGATCCTGGTGATTCAGAAACCCACTATAGCCCGTCTTTTCAAGGTCAGGTCACCATCTCTGCCGACAGCTCTGTCAGCACTGCCTACTTACAGTGGCGCAGCCTGAAGATCTCAGACACTGCCATGTATTACTGTGCAAGAGACACACAGAGAGAAAACAGTGCTGAGGGTGTCTAAAACCCTCCGCTGTGCAGGTGCAGAGTAGAGCTTCCAGAGATACTCTCCCCAAGGACTTGTTCATTCATGGGTGGGACCTCAGATGAGAGATAATGAGAGAACAACAACTAAGAGTCACAAGCCTTCTGCATCTGGCAGTGGACCCACACCCTGGAGGCATTTAGACTTTTTGTAGCTTTGTGAAATCTGTAATCTGCAAGTTAGTCCATGGTGTATATTACACCATTAGCAGCAAAAGTTTTCCTTACATGCACCTCTTATATGCAACACATATGTAACTAGAAATCCCAAACAATTCAGCTTTTTCTGTCTTCCTTCCCTGTCTCCTTCTTTTCTTCTTTTTGTTCATTAAAGCATTTTTAATATAGACATAGTAGTATAAGTGCAGTTTTATTATAAGAATATATTGTGTCGTGGTGAGGTTGGATTATTAGTCTTTTTTATTATTTTATTTCACAATTTTTTAATTTTTAATTTGTTCTTTATTGTATTCATGTGTTGTTTACTCCTTGTCAAGCTGTGTAAATATTTCTAAAATGACAGTGGTTTCTGTTAAAATAACATTTAGTATTGTCTTAATTTGATTCTTTACCTATCATATATTTAAATATTCATTTTATCCTCAACTTCAGAGTACATGTATGTAAATATTCATTTATTTCCCCCAACTACTGTTTAGACATAATGTGAGATTACAAATAAAAAAACTAACGTTAAACCAGAAGGAACTTTAAAAAGTAAGCTCATACGTAGTAGAAGGAAGAAAATAACAGAGAAAAATTAGAAACAAACAAAATAGAGACTGTATAAAAATAAAAATAAATAAAATTTTAAAATGTATTTTAAACATAAATAAATTGTCAAACTTTAGCTAGAATAACAAAAAAGTTTCAAATTAGCAACATCAGAATTGAAATAAGAGAATTACGAGTAACACAGAATTACAAAGGACCATAAGAGACTACTAGATGCCATAAATTCCATATGTATAAATTTCTAGAATCATGTAATTTACCAAGACTGAATCAGGAAGAAATAAAAGTTCTGAGCAAAAAGGTAATGACTGAAAGATTGAATCAGTAATAAACAGTCTCCCATTAAATATTAGCACAGAATCTGATGGCTTCAATGATAAATTCTGCCAATACTTAAAGAACTAACGCAATTATGAAAATATTTAAAAAGCTGAAGTGGAGAGATGAATTTCAACCTTTTTTTTTCTTGAGACCAACATTACCCTGATACTAAAGCCAGGCAACGACCTAACAACAACAACAGAAGCAATAACCAAATAATAATAAAAAATAGAGAAAAATATCCCTGATTAGCATAGATGCAAAAATCCTTCCTACCCCCTTCAGTATGTCTTTTTTTCTGTTTCTGTCCTGCATCTGGGTACTTTAAACTCTTTTCTGCATGTGGACACTTTTGTTAGGGTATTTTTGTTCATGCATAGTTGTTACTTTTGGACTTTCTTCTGTAAGAGAGCAAGAGCTGGAACCTCCTACTCCACCATCTCACCAACGTTACTCTTAAGAAAAGTGTTCTGTTTATGCTCAGAAAATTAACACAAGACCTCTACCCCAAGAGGCAATCTAGTTTGGAATAAAGTGTTTATAAAGTTACCATCAACAATGGGACTTGCATAATGAAAATTTTTATAGCTAACCCTGAATTGTACCCCGCATTTTTGAAATAAAAAATAAAATTTAATACAATTAAAATCTCATTAATTTGCTCATCCACATCTTGCATATTGTCCTATAAATAAAAAATATAACAACAAAAAATAATTTTCTCTGAAAAATATATATGTAAATATTTATCACAACTTTTACTTATAATCACTGCCAAGTGGAAGCCACCATGGTGTCCTCTCTAAGGGAATAAGTAAACTGTGAAATAATTTCTAGTAATAAAATGGAAGCCAACACCAACACACAAAAGAACATGGATTATTGATTCATGCATCATCCTGTGAAAGAAGTGACCCCTAAAGCAACATCATGTATGATTTACCCTATGTTATCTGGAAGCTAAACAGATAAATGAGTGAAAAGTAACAAACTGGTCAGTGTTTCCCAGGAAGTGTGGAAGTGAAAAAAAAATTGTGTAGAAATGGAAATACAGAATTGCTTTGGTACAATGGAAATGTTCTACATTTTAATATTTTAGAGTTTTATTCATGAAACACAAGTATCACATATATTTGTGTAGTGTAAACTACTGCTTTGTTCAAAATCATAAAACTCAATAAATAGAGTCATTTACTTTATTTACTTAATATCTCTAAGAATTCTATTTACCATGTTTATTTGATAATTTTTAACAAATTATATTGGGCAAATTAATTTTATATCAAATAATTGAAGTTGATTTGATAATTTTTAATAGAATCATGTTAAAAATGTTTTGATCAATATAGGCATTCTGGTTTTTGTTAGATAGGTATTTTCAAATAACTAGAAATATGGGGTGTTTACATAGGTTATTGAGAGATAAATAGAAGATGATAGGCAAAAA
>NW_006987981.1:0-4087 GCF_000164805.1 Carlito syrichta
AATACGGAATCTGGGTTACTGAGTTCTCAATCCCAAAAATCTACAGAGCATCTTGGAAAGTTCTAAAAAGAATCAGAGTTTCGAAGCAGGATGTATCTAATGAGAGTCCTAATATACAGGAAAATACACAGCCCCATGCCAAGGAAGAAAAAGAATCGGGATTATAGCAGTCCTCAGTCCTTAAAATCAACAGGCCATGTGCTGTGGGCTAAACAACAATCAAGGTTTAGAAGCTGGAACATAGGTAATAGCAGTCCTCAAATGCAGAATCTATATGATCTCTAGCTAAGGAGAACTAAGAAGCATCTTTTAGACGGTTCCTCCATCACAATATCTATATGACATCTTGCTAATGGCAAAACAAGAATCAGGATTTCCAAACAGGATTCTGGGGAATGGAAGTCCTCTTATACAGATATTACATGGCCCCTCGGTAAAGCAGAATAAGGAATCTGTGATACACTAGTCCATAATCCGAAAAATTCTCAGGGTGTCTTGCTGCAATATAAACAAGAATCAAGGCTTCGAGCTCGTCTCATGTTTCAGAGATATTTGTCTTGTGGGTATTATGAATCAGTCATTTCAGGACTCCAGCAACATTCTGTTCCTCTTGAGAGTTGTAATCGGGTATCTGGTAGTACAAATCCCTTAAGTTCCTCGGTACAATTAAGGCCAGAATCCCGGAAAAAATGTATCATATTGCCGTATTTGGAAGTAACTTTGGTGTTAAGATGAACTTCGTAATCCTTAAATTTCCGTTTGTACTATATTTGTAGATGGGCTGAGGGTTTTGCAGTTGCCAAATATTTAGTACATATTATTAAAATGTAACCTGGATCCATGGATTCTACGTCCCTAGAAAACATTTGGACATCTGCATTTAAGTACACAGCGTTTGGAATCCACATGGACAGGGAAATTCAGGGCATCTTGCTGAGAACGGAAAGGGAATCCGGTACTTGTAGTTCTTAATTGTCTAAATCTACAAACTATCTTGAAAAAGTTTAATCAACAATCTGGTCTTCTATGTCGCCATATTTTTAGTGGGTATTTTGAAAAGTGACCAGGAATTTTGGGTTTCAATTCCTCAAGAACTTTATGGGAGTCTATCTCGTGATATCCAAGCAACTCGAATTCTAGGTCATCAGGAAATATCTTGGCGTCTTGCTTAGAATGAAGCAGGAATTTCAGTAATGGGAGTCCTCATATACAGAACACTACACAAACTGTTGCTATGGAAGAATAAGGAATCTTGGTTACACGAAGCCTCCATCCCAAAAACATACAGACCGTCTTGCTAAAAGTTAATCAGCATTCATGTTTTGGGAGTAGGAATCTGAATAATGGGAGTCCTCATATACAGGAAACTGCACTGTCTATTGCTAAAGGAGGACAAGGAATCTGGTTTACACTTGTCCTCCATCCCAAAAAACTTCAAGGTTTCTTGCTAAGGGCTAAACACGAATTTGGGTTTTTGAAGCATAAACTAGGGAAATGAAATCCTCATATACAGGCAAATGCAGTGACTTTCTAAGAAAGAATCAGGAATGTGGGTGACATGTTTTCTCCATCTCCAAAAAAGTATACGGTGTCTTCCTAAGATCTAAACAAGAATCAAGATTTCAACGCATGTATCTGTAAACAGGAGTACTCATATACAGGTAACAGCACGGCTGTTGCTAAAAATAAGGAATCCGGGTTATACGAGTCCTCAGTCCGGAAGATCTACAGGGCATCTTGCTGATGGCTAGAGAAGAATCAGGAATTCGAGGAATGAATGTGGGTAATAGCAATCCTCATATACAGGAAACTACATGGCCTCTTGCTAATGAAAGAGAAGAAATCTGCTTTCCACGGTTCTTCTATCAAAAAATATACATTACTTCTTACTAAGGGCTAAATAAGAATCAGGGTTTCAAAAAAGGAATCAAGGGAAAGAGATTTCTCACAAAGAGGACACTACACGGCCTCCAGCAAAGTACAAATAAAGAATCATTGTTGCAGGCGTCCTCAATCCAGAAATTTCCCAGAATGTCTGATATGGGACAAACAAGAAACAGATCTTCGAGCTCCCCAAATGTTTCAGAGCAATTTAGCATTCGGATATTATGAATCGGTCATTTCAGGACTCCTGGAACATTCTGGTCCTCTTAAAATTTGTAAATGGTATTGGGCACTCCAAGTCCGTTAGGTTCCTCAGAACAACTAAGGCCAGATTCCAGGACAAAAAGAATCTTCTTTCCATATTTGGATGTGACTCTGGTCTTAAGGTGAACCCTGTGATCCTTCCCCTTCCAAGTCTATTTTTATTTTGAAACGGGACAAGGGTTTTGCACTTGCCAAATGTTTACTACGTACTTATAATGTAACCAGGAATCATGGAATCCACGAACCTAGGAAATTTCTGGGCATCTGTCTTTTGATATACTGAATTTGGAATACAAATCTACAGGAAAATTCAGGCCATCTTACAGATAATAAAAAGGAAATCCGGTTCAAGGATTCTTCATTTTCCGGAATATACGGGGCCTCTTGATGAGGTTTAATCAACAACCTGGGCTTCTAGGTCCCAACATTTTCAGAGCTACTTGTTCTGTGGATATGCTAGATCTGTCATTAAACATCATCAGCATCTTTCTGATCCTCTTGTTTGTTGTAATCAAGGATTTGGCCCTAGAAATCCTTTTGTTTCCTGGGACCATCTATGACCATAATCATATTCCCCAGAATCAAAAGGTAAATTGGTACAAAATTCTTCGATTCAGGTGACCACAAAGTACAGAAAATTCTTGTGGGTGGGCAGGTAGGAATTGGGGTGTGGTTTGTAATATTCCACATTTTGGGAGGTCTTGTGAAGGGAAACCAAAAATCTTGGATTCCTGTTCGCAAAGAACATTATGGACGTCTTTTTCTTGATATCCAAAAAACTACAATACTCAGTCAACAGGAACTGTCTCAGCATTCTGCAGAGTGAAGCAGGAAGCTGGGTAATGGAGGTCGTCATATACAGGAAACTACACGTCATATTGCTAAGGAAGTATAAGGAATCTTCCTTATATGAGTCCTCAATCCCAAAATTATAGGTTGTCTTCCTAAGAGGTAACCACGAATCAGGTTTTTGAAGCAGGATCTGGGTAATGGAATTCCTCACATATAGGAAACTTCACTGCCTATTGCAAAGTAAGAATAAGGAATCTGCGTTACTCAGGTCCTTAATCCCAAAAAAGCTTAAGGTCATCTTGCTATGGGCTAAACACGAATCATGGTGTTTTCGAGCATGAATCTGGGAAATCGAGTCCTTATTCACAGGCAACAGCATTACCTTTTGCTAAGAAAGCATAAGGAACCTGGGTTACACGAGTCCTCAATCCCAAAAACCTACAGAGGATCTTGAAAAGTGTTAAAAAGAAATTAGAATTTCGAAGCAGGATTTATCTAATGAGTGTCCTATTATACAGGAAAATACACAGCCCCTTGCCAAGGAACAAAAAGAATCGTGGTTATAGCATACCTCAGTCAGGAAATTCAACAGGCCATCTGGTGTTGGTGAAATAATAATCAGCGTTTAGAAGCTGGAACAAAGGTAGCAGCAGTCCTCATATACAGAATCTACACGATCTCTAGCTAAGAAAAAATAAGAAACCTGATCTACACGGTTCCTCCGTCAGATTATCTACATGACACCTTGCTAATGGCTAAACCAGAATCAGGGTTTCTAAACAGGATTCTGGGGAATGGGAGTCCTCATATACAGGACAATACACGGTCCCTCGCTAAGGAAGAATAAGGAATCTGTGATACACTAATCCACAATCCAAAAAATTCTCAGGGAGTCTTGCTGTGGTATGAACAAGAATCAACACTACGAGCTCGTCTCATGTTACAGAGATATTTGGCTTGTGGGTATTATGAATCAGTCATTTCAGGACTCCAACAATATTTGGTCCTCTTCATAGTTGTAATTTGGTATCTGGTAGTACAAGTCCCTCAGGATCCTTGCGACAATTAAGGCCAGATTCCCGGAAAAAAAAAGTATCATTTTGCCGTATTTGGATGTAATTTGTTCTTAAGATGAACTTGGTAATCG
>NW_006987982.1:0-3168 GCF_000164805.1 Carlito syrichta
TCCCACTTCAAATACTATGTAATCCCACTATGTAATCCCCACCCTCAGCCTGTAATCCCAGTGCTTTGGGAGGCTGAGGTGAATAGATTGCCTGAGCCCGCAGATTCAAGACCTGCCTGGGCAACTTGGCAAGACCTCATCTCTACAATGTGGGTTTCTCCAGCTACCTCACCTCTTTCATGTGGGTTTCTCCAACTACCTGAGTCTTCTCTGCTCACATGTGTAGCAGGCCAGAAGTGCCCAGGAACTAATTCATAGCCATCATATGACGTCTTATGAGGGCTGGCATATAACTACCTGTACTCAAGGGTCATTTGATCTCTAGGTGGGGTGGAAGTGGAGAAATTCTTTTCTGCCTACTGGTGTTCCCTATAGAACTAAGTTCAAGTTGCCTACAATGGTAATTTGCTTAAGTGCCTGTCCTTTTTAGCCTCTTTCTTTTCCTCTTTGTTCCACTCCTCCATTGGTGTTTCCTCAGGTCACCTTCCAAATAAACGACTTGTGCTTTCCTCTTTATCTCATGATCTGCTTCTGGGGAAACTGAAACTGAGACAGGAGGCTTTTAGTGGTGTGCCTTTCTTCCCTTCACATTCTGATGAACATAATATGAGAGAGGATGAAAATGGAATTGACTGTATGCCTAGGGTGGAAAATGATGGGGTTTCAGCGAGCAGCTAGTTCTCTTTCAGATGAGGACACTGAATCTCAGACATGTTCAATAACATGCTCCCATTCCCACAGTGAGTGAAGGGTATACCTGAGAATGGAATTCTATTCATTTCAAAAGTCTTTGCTCTTCTGACCATGCTAGAAGTGGGATCTGGCCTGCAGAGATGAACTGACAGCCAAGTAGTGGCTGCCACCTTGATACATGCCATGCAGTCCCATGTTTAACACAGCCCATGGCTGGGTTTGGTGGCTCAGCCTATAGTCACAGCACTTTGGGAGGCCAAGGAGAGTGGATTCCCTGAGGCTGCAGGTTCAAGATCAGCCCAGGTAACTTGGTGAGACCTTGTCTCTATGAAAAATCAAAACATTAGCCGGGCATGGTAGCATATGCCTGTAGTTCTGCCACTTGGAAGTCTGAGGCAGAAGGATCACTGGAGCCCAGAGGGTCAAACCTGGGATGGTCATGAGTGTGCCACTGCACTCCTGCCTGGGCGACAGAGCGAGACTCCATCTAAAAAAAAATAAACACACACATACACAGTCCTTCTCATTCCCTGTTGTCTGACATTTCTCTCACTCATATATTCACATGTTTTTCCCACACCCTACAGGCATTTTTCTTAGGTGATCCCAGCACCATGAGATGTTGCCTTAAAACTCAAGTCAAGTCTACCCACCAGGATCAAAATAAAAGAGCAATGGGATTTTGTGTAATGAGCCAATAATATCACATGGATCACATCAAGGAATGTGCAAATTAGTACAAGAAGTAGATGTGTAGGCAAGCAGTATTGTTACAGGAATAAGTGTACAAAAGAGATATGTGTAAAGTATTGAAGCACCACAAAGAAAAGTGTGGGCAACTCTACTTGGGGAGTTTTGGAAAATAACAGAAAGCAAGATGCTTAAGCTGGGTCTGGAAAGATGAATTGGGAGCCAGGCTCGGTGGCTCAGCCTGTAATCCCAGTGCTTTGGGAGGCTGAGGTGAGTGGATTGCCTGAGCCCGCTGGTTCAAGACCCGCCTGGGCAACTTGGCAAGACCTCATCTCTACAATAAATCAAAAATTAGCCGGGTGTGGTAGTGCACACCTGTAATTCCAGCTACCTGGAAGGTTGAGGCAGAAGTATCACCAGAGCCCAGCAGGTGAGGCTGCGTGGCTGGGAACATGCCACTGCACTCCAGTCTGGGTGACAGAGTGAGACTCCAACTCCAAAAAAAAAAAAAAAAGAAAGATGAGTTGGAGGTTGCCAGGTAGAGGAACTGAGGATAGCTGGACATTCTGAATAAACACCATGAGCAGATACAGAAGCAAACACGTAGCGGTCAAATGTGGCTAAAACTTTGGAAATGTAGAGAGAAAATAAGGCATTAAATGATGAGAGAGCCTGGGGTCATATCATAAAAGACCTTGCATGACAAATGAATGAAGATGACTCACTAGTAGGTACTGGGGAGAGCCATTAAGAAATTTCAGTCTTGGTTCAGTGGCTCAGACTGTAATCCCACCACTTTGGGAGGCCGAGGTGAGGGAATTGCCTGAGACCACAGGTTTGAGATCCACCTGGGCAACTTAGCAAGACCTCATCTCTACAATAAATCAAAAATTAGCTGGGCATGGTAGCATGCACCTGTAGTTCCAGCTACTTGGAAGGCTGAGGCAGAAGGATCACTAGATTCCATCAGGTCAATGCTGGTGTTGCTGTGAGCATGCCACTGCACTACAGCCTGGATGATGGAGTGAGACACCAACTCAAAAAAAAATTCAGTGGTTAAGAGTTTAATGTTTAGGGGAAATACATAATACATAAACATTTATATATTTGTGTGTCTATCTGTCTATCTTATAATATCTATCTATCATCATCATCTATCTTCAGATAAATCACTTGAAACTCCAACTTGAGGATTCACATGAGTGAATTTTAGTTAAGTTACACAATTTCAAATGTCTTGCTTGAATCCATTGTTGGTGTTGTCCAAGACCACACAACTAGTCTGTAGTGGAGCTGTGACTAGATTTCTAGTCTCTTAATATCCAATATAGTCATTTTCTGCAGAGTGGGGGATGGCAATTGACTAGATTAAGCTGGTGGAGTCAGAGTTTCTTGTCCTGAGTTCTCCCTTCTTCTGACATTTCTTCTTTCTCTCTCTACATTCCTCATTTCTTGAGGAGTCTGAAATTGAGGTGGTATTATCAGAAGTTCATTAGTTACCTTCAGGGTGACCTTGGGCAAAGACTTTACCCCTTAAGCCCTTGGTTTTATCATCTGTTTCATGGAAGAAATTAATGGATGTCTCATGCTATTTTTGTGCAACTGAACTGAACAGTGCCCAGCATCTTAAATACTAATTATGTCTTAGTTGCCTTTTCTTTCTCACCTACAAGGTAAATGTGTTGGTCTCCTCTCAAGAAGATATTCTGCAGGACAGGAACCTCGTCTGATTATTCTGTTGCTATAGAACATAATAGCTACTCAGTATTTATTGAATTAAAATTC
>NW_006987983.1:0-822 GCF_000164805.1 Carlito syrichta
AATTAATACACTACTGCAAAACAAAAGAAACCATCAAAAGAGAAGGGAGACTGCCCCAAAAATGGAAAAAAATTTTCCAATTCCATATCTGACAAAGGCATAACATCTAGAATCTACAAGAAACTCAAACACTCGACAAAAAACAAACAGTCCCTTCAAAAAGTGGACAAAAACATGGTTGGACGTTTTTCATAATAAGAGATTGGGCAGCCAGCAGACATATGAAAATGTGCTCAGCCTCAGTCATCATCAAAGGAATGCAAATGAAAACCACATTGAAATACCACATACACCCTGTAAGAATGGCCATCATTAATAAAACAAACAACAGATGCTGGTGAGGATTTGGAAATAAAAAATGCTTCTACACTGCATATGGGCTGAAAACTAGAGCAACATCTTTGGAAAACACTGTGGTGGTTTCTAAAGGGACAAGAAATTGACCTGCCATGTGACTCAGTAATTCTCCTGTAGAGAATATACTTGAAGGAACTCAAATCATTTTACCAAAAAGATACCTGCACAAGTATGTTTGTTGCAGCTCTAATCACAATTACAAATAACATAGTTCAACCATGTTGCCCATCAAAGCTGGAATGGACAATATAAATGTGGTATAGTCACACAATGAAATATTATGCAGTCATAAAAAAGGATAGATAAAGGGATATTGTGGAATTTTGATGGCTATCAGGTAGGTCATTCTCACTGATTTATCACAAAGAATAGAGTTCCATATGATCTCCCTTGAGCTGAACTTGATCAATTATAGTGCTACAAGAAAGTGATTGGCAGTAGTGGAAAACTTTTAGGGGGGAGGGG
>NW_006987984.1:0-762 GCF_000164805.1 Carlito syrichta
AGTATTCTTCTATGCTTTTACAGTTAACCTCACCCCTCTCCACCAGAAGCAGCTAGTTTTTCACCATAGGATAATTTTGCCCGTTTTACATTACATAAATGTAATTATACATTATTTGCCCTTTTATAGAAAGCTGCTTCCACTCAGCATATTTTGAGATTAATCCATATTGTCTCAGCATTCTAATTTATTCCTTCATATTGCTGATAAATATTACATTTTAAGAATATACTGCATTTTTCTTTTCTATGATTGTGCTGCACTTTGCTATTAATGGACACCTGCACTTTTTCATGCTTGCTTTTATAAATTAAGCTGCTATGAACATTCTCATAAAAGTATTTATGTGGACATATGTGTTTGTTTATCTTCAGTAAATACTAATTGAAAGATTGCTGAGCCATAGAGTGTATTTGCATTTTGTTCTTTTATGAGGAACTGCCAGATCTTTATCTAAAGTGGCTGAACTCTTTTATCCTCCCACCTCATATGCATGAGAGTTTCAGTTGCTCCACATCTTCTCCAAGATTTAGTGTTATCAGTATTAATACTTTTAGCCATCTCATGGATGTGTAGTGGTATCTTGTAATGTCAATTTGCATTTTCCTGATGACAAATGATGGTGAATATTTTTTTCTGAGATTCTTGACCATATGTATATTTTCTTTTGAAAGGCCTGTTCAAGCCATTAGCTGTGATACTAGTTTTAGGTTTTTCGTGTGTGTGTGTGTGTGTGTGTGTGTAAAGGGGAAAACCTCAAAA
>NW_006987985.1:0-754 GCF_000164805.1 Carlito syrichta
CTTTAATTTTTAAATTTTTCCAGTGTACCACATGTTCACCACCACCTATAAAACAACACAGAAAGTTAGTAGCATGCCCAATTTCATTTTTCCCCTTGAAATACTCTCACTTTCAAAGTAATGAACACTAAGAAGCTGGAGTGTATCTTTCCACACCTTTCTGCTTGTTCTTAAGTCAGAGTCATAAACCTCACCCACATGTGTATAGGAAGGGTGATTTTGTTTGTTTGTTTGTTTGAACAGAAGTTTCCAATGCCTGTGTTTCTGCTATTTACTCCTATCACCTAACCATACTTCAGATCAGAAAATACAAGCCACAGCTGCACAACACTCCATTTTATAGACAAACCACAATTTATCAATTAGTTGCCACACCACACACAGAGGTGATAAACTATCACACCGTCCACAGTTTTTGTCATTAGAAACAATGCTGCAAAAACTTCCTTAATCATATAACTAATCTTTCTATTGCTTGTGTTTCTACAGGAGAATTTCCCAAAGAGAGGCTGCTGAATATAAAAGACACGTGTGTTCTTTGTTTTAGTAGATATTGCAGATTACATTCCAAAAAGGTTGTAGAAATCTCATTTAGTGTTTGGTCTGATATGTTTTAAGTTTCTGCAGACTAGCTGCAGAAATGAAAATAAATTATGAACATAGCATAATAATCATTTCAGCAATTCATCTATGCTTTGAGGGGGAAATTTCAGCAACATATCTAAGCCCACAATACTCAAGTTATTCTATCAAA
>NW_006987986.1:0-774 GCF_000164805.1 Carlito syrichta
GTGTGATTTTACTTAATGTTAACTATAATACTAGCTCAAAGTAAAATTCACACTAAGTCTTACCCTGGAAATTACATGAACCACATGCTGTACTATTTTTAATAACATTTGAAAGCAGGGAAAGAGTTTGCTTTTCTAAGTTTTATTCATCTACTACTCTGAATTTATATGTTTCTGGTTATTTGCCTCTGAGTCACTCCTCTATTTATTCTGATTCTATTCTAGGGCTTTTTTTACACAGAAAATGATTAAGTTTTATTAACTGATAGGTGTATAGACTGACACTTTATATTACAGTTAGCTACAGTTTTGTGTTTTATCAAGTTTAAATTCAAGTTCTGAAAAAGCAAAAATAAGGAATATCTGCATATTAGCTTGACAAATTGTTATTGCTCTCAGAACAAAGATGAGGACAAATAATAGGCCTAATAATATCTGAATGTGGTGTTTGAAATCTTTTGGGAAAGTCTTGTTCTCTTCTTCATATTTTACCTTTTGAATTCTGGAACTAAATCAGTGCCAAAATTGGTGAAAGCAATCGGAGTGTCCTGTAGGACATTTTGGCAAAATGTATCAGAAACTTCAAATCATTTATTCCTTGATTTATTAATTTAAATTTGGGAAACCAAGTCAGGAGGAAAAAAACACCAAACATGGAAAAAATTTATGCACAAATATATTTATATCAAAATAGTTGGTAGTAGTAAAAACTAAAATGAAACTGAATGTCTAATTATAGAAGGATTGTTAGGTAAGCTTATATTCATTTGATAG
>NW_006987987.1:0-772 GCF_000164805.1 Carlito syrichta
AGAGTGAGACCATCAAGATTAGTAAGAAAAGAATTCCTGACAAAGGCCAGGGGCTGTGAAGCCAAGATTTCTCTCTTCTCCTTAAGGAATGAAAAGTGTAAAGGCGAGTGGCCAAAGAGACATGTCTTAGACTGCTCTCAGCAGCAGGGGAAATTCAGTAAATGTTAGATTTGTATGAATTTATGAATGGCCTCAAATCCACACATGTTAGATTTGTATGAATTTATGAATGGCCTCAAATCCACACCTACATAGCAACTTATTAAAGGTTATGTCCATAAAAAAGGTTAATAGTCTACTAAAATGATATAACCTTTATTATTTTCTGTGAATAAGTATGATTCTAGCCTAATCGTATAAGGTAATGCTTTATCTTTACTACTGGGGAGAATTAGTAATGCAATATCCCTAGAAATAAAAAAATTTCCTTTATTGAATCGAGAGCATGTATCTTCATGTTTTGGTATCAAGTGTAAGATATAAAAGTTAGAGACAGAGTCTCCTCTGATAAAAAGAAATCAAATTAGGCAATGGGTTCTGGAAAATGCTGCAGTCCTTTAAATACTGGCTGACACCGGAATGCACTGATGTCATCATGAGGTCACAGAAGTCTGCACGTTCTTAGTGATTTCTTGAATTATAACTGTCCTGCTGATGTGTCCAACACTAGTCAGGACTGTGATTTGGTGAAGAGATAATCTCTTGAGCGATTTGTTATTGATTGTACAAATTTGATTGTTATTATCAACTAACTCTCTGAGTGCTGATTTTC
>NW_006987988.1:0-653 GCF_000164805.1 Carlito syrichta
AATTTTGTTACATGCATATATTTCATGGGAGTGGAGTCTTGACTTTTAGTGTATTCATTACCCAAACAATATACATTTGTGCCCAGTAGGTAATTTATCATTGCTTTCCTCAGTTCTGCCCTCCCAATTTTTGAGTCTCCAACGCATTTCATTTCACACTGTTTGTTCGTGTGTATACATAATTTAGCTCCCACTGATAAGTGAGAACATGTGTTATTTTACTTGGAATTGTAATCCAGTCGGGGGTTATGCACTTTAAACAGCAGCATATTCAAAAATAGAATTTGACTTTGTTTCTGAATTGTTTATCTCAAGATAGTTGGGCCTCTAGTTACATTCATGTTGCTGTAAGTGACATGATTTCACTCTTTTTATTGTCTGAGTGGCATTTCATTGCATATACGGTACATTTTCTTTATCCAATTGTCTGTTGATGGACACTTTAGGTTGATTCCCTAACATTACTATTTTGAATAGTGCAGCAATAAACATGTGAGGAGGGTATCTTTTTGACTTTATTTTTTGTTGTTGTTTTGTTTGTTTGTTCATTTGTTTGTTTTTGAGTTGGAGTCTCACTCTGTCGCCCAGACTGGAGTGCAGTGACCATTCCCGGCCACTGCAGCCTCCACCTGCTGGGCTCTGACAATCCTTCC
>NW_006987989.1:0-892 GCF_000164805.1 Carlito syrichta
CATGAGGTCTCACCTGCCCAGGCGGGTCTCAAACCTGTGGGCTCAAGCAATCCACTCACCCCAGCCTCCAAAAGGCGTGAGATTAAAAGCTGAGCCACCGACTGGCTCTCCCTTGAATTTTATAATATTTTTATTTAATGTATTTTGAATCTAGGTTATTGGTGTGCAAATATTTGTGACTTTTATGTCTTGCTGGTGAATCAACCCTTTTGCAATTATGAAAGATATATCTTGATTTTCATAACATTATGTTGAAGTCTGTGATGGTACATGCTAATGCAGTCACACCAGCTTCTTCTTGTTAGTTTTTGCATGGTGTATCACTTCCCATTCTTCAAACCTATCTTACTCCTTGTGACAAGGCAGCTGATTAATTAGCTAGCTACCTAGCTAGCCAGCTGGCTAGCCAGCTGATTAAACTAGGTGACTTAACCAGCTAGCCAGCTGGCAAGCCAGCTGACTTAACTAGCTAGCTGCCTAGACAGCAAGCTGTGTAACCAGCTGACTTAACTCAGTAGCTAACGAGCTAGCGAGATGACTAAACTGACTGGGTAATGAGATAGCCAGATGACTCAACTAGCTGGCTAACAGGCTAGCCAACTGACTCAACTAGGTGGCTAATGAGCTAGCCAGATGACTCAACTAGCTGACTCAACTAGCTAGATAATGAGGTATCCAGCTGACTTAACTAGCTGACTCAAATAGCTAGCTAACAAGCTAGCCAGTAGACTTAACTAACTGAATTAACTAGTTTGCTAACTGGCTAGCCAACAGACTTAAATAGCTAGCGACCTACCAATCCAGCTGCCTAGCCAGTTGACTTAACTATCTGACATAACTAGCTAGCTAGCTGGCTAGCTAGCTGACTAACTAGCTAGCTACCTACCTAGCC
>NW_006987990.1:0-6315 GCF_000164805.1 Carlito syrichta
CCAAACCTGCCCATATGGTCAGGCCACACATCACTGCTCAGCCCTGGATTCAACACTCTACCTGTCAAAAAGGTACCTCAAGGATCCACATCAGACTCAACATGAACAGACAAAAAATCAGCACAACTCCTGTATGATGACTTTTACCTAATCCTGAATTGTACCCCACATCTTAAAAAAAATCAGTACAACTCTGATGGTTGGTTCAATTTCTTATTCCCGGGTCCTGTATGTGGCTCTGTAGGAGCAAACACCGACTTTGTGGAAAACTTGGAAGAGGTTAGAACACAAAGGTCTGCCCCAAGGCAGAAACCAGAGTGGGTGCAGGGTCCCATTGGCTGGTGAGTCCATTCAGGGCTGACAGCAATTTGGATCTGGTTGTCCGCTAGATGGCGAGCCAACACCTCTGGCTTTTTATGAAGTCCTTACATTATGTACCTCTGTAATTAGAACAAGATTGGCGATTAGGGCCCCTGGGTTCTCCAACTCTTGCTTCTTCTAGCTCCTGTAGGCTACCTCATTTCTTGGCTCACGGCTCCACATATCCCATCGCTATCTTCCCTGTTTTAGGACTACAGGGAGTAACCCTCAGATATATGGAGGGTCCTTAATCTGTCGACCACTGCATTAGAGAAATGTCAAAATGTCCTGCCTTCATACACAATAACTTTTGATAAAACTACTTTTCCAGTCTTATGTACTTGGTCATGGTAAAGTCTGTGCAAGCGTCATACCTCCTTATGTGCCCCCAGCACTATGCGAGGATCCTGAGGCTTCTCAGCCACTCTGATATTTGCACTATGAGCCCAACGTGGCCTCTGATTGGGTTAAAAGGTGAAGATGGCCACTTGAACATGGCACTGACTGGAGTGACACACTCTCATTGGCCAAGACCTGGTCTTGCAATATTAGCATAGTCACATCTTACTTAGCTAGGACCACATCCTACAGGGTTACATAAATTACGGGTGACTTCAATGAATAACCAGCCTCTGCAAGAATAGAGTGCAAGCATAACTTAGACCATGAACAGCAGAACACTCATTATGGTTTCCATGGATTTGCTTATTTCATTTGTAGTGAACATGGCCATGAAAATTCTAGTGTTGGCAACCCCTTTGGGTCTGTGGGAACTTTAATGTCCTCTCAATAAATCCTGCTTTCAAAAAAAAAGAAAAGAAAAGAAAATTCTGGTGAACACAGTGTTTGTTTTTCTTTTGGATGAGTCATTGATATCCTGACTGACAAATTAATATAGTTGCAATGGAACAGGCAAAGCTAATCATGAACCCAACTGTAAATTTTTAAATATTTTCCTTCATTTTTATAAGCAAAAGAG
Organism: Carlito syrichta; assembly: GCF_000164805.1. Taxonomy (NCBI): domain Eukaryota; kingdom Metazoa; phylum Chordata; class Mammalia; order Primates; family Tarsiidae; genus Carlito; species Carlito syrichta. Next base: position 1,340 of record NW_006987990.1, read on the forward strand.
ATGCTACAAAAACACAAACAACTTTCCAATTGTAAATTTTTAATGCAGATGATGCTCGTTTTTTCCCCTTCATTATAGATCATTTACTTTCTAGTTTTTTTCACCTTTAAATTTTTTATTTTAAAATTGTGGGGTACAATTCAAGGTTAGGTATACAAATATTCATTGTGCAGGTACCCTTGTTGACGAGGTGTGCCCCCCTTCCCCAAGCAGTTTCCCACTAATGCCAGTCCCACCTCCCCACCATTCCATGACTCCTCAGTTTGCTCTTGCATACGTTAACAACAAAGCTTCCATTGCATTCAAACATTTAGATGTGAAATGTTTCAAAAGCCACATTAAATATTTCTTCTGTAAGATGATATGTTGACAAGCAGCATAAGATTTTGTTGTGTAATTTCAACTTAAACATCGAGTGCGGTAACAGCTCAATCATCAGAAAATCTAAAAGACAGCATCCCATGTTGTTTGCAGTATGTGATGCATCAAGGCAAATGACCAGTAGTGACTGCAAATGAGTTTCTAATTATAAGTTCTACACATTATGATAACCATCTTCAAGAGGAAAAGGGATTCCTGTTTTGTTTCCTGAACTGACCACGTTCTCACGGTATCAACAACATCCAATAAATTTAATAATCGTGCTTTCTTCCTCTCATCAACTCCTCCTCCCCGACAAACACAAAACAATTGAAACTGTGGAAATAAAGTCTTTCTTAGCTGGAGTCTCATGGCTGTTTCTTTGGTGAATTGCTGGTCAAGCTTGGGTGAGGCTCTGGGCTGTACTGGGAGGATGAGGGCTCTCAATCTGGAGAGAAGCCCTGAGATGGGGAGGAGATCTCCATGGGGGTCTGAGTCTGCATGGTTGCAGGCCATGGGGTGACTTCCAAGGGTAAATTTCAGAAGTTGAGTCCTGAGTGTGTGTGAGAACCTTCTTCCATGGTGGGGGAAGCTTCAGGAGGAATAAACAAACTGTGTGTGTCTCGAGGAGACATGACCTAATTGGAGGAAAGGAATCTAACAGGGAACAGAGTAGAAATAGCCTCCTTGAGGACTGGGGTTGGTAAATCCATAGAAGCCAGATCTGGTCCACTGGGGAGGGAGACTTCAAAGGGCAAATTCTGGTTGGGAAGAAGGAAGGGAAAGCTCAGCAGCAGGGAAGAAAGCCCTGGCATGTGGAGGTGACCTTGGAGCAGCCCTGCACACTCACACAGCCTCTGGGCCCTCCATCCCCTTACCCTTCCTCTGCTTCTGGATTCTTTTGGGCTCTGTATCCTCCACCTTCTTCTGGTCATTCCATAATGCACATCCTCCATTTTATCATTACTTCTGGCCTCTAAGCACTCCAAAGTCTTTTGAAATCTGAATCCCGGCCCACACCCCCATTTTGTCAATGCTTTGAGGTTCAGGGTCACCTCAGTCTTCAGGCCTGAGATTTGCCTTCCTTACCACGTTGACTCTGTCCCAGAGCATTTTCTCTTAGGGTCTTCAGAGCACTTCGGAACAACCCAGTGGTCTCCATACTCCAGGGCCCTACACAATCTAAAGTCTTTCAAGACTTTGAGTTCCCCAGGATAGTTTTCTTTTACTTCTAGGCTTCAAGCACTCCATAAATTTCATGATCTGGAGCACCACCACCACTCATGTTTTTCTATACTTCTGGGCTCTGCAATCTACAAGACCTTTTAAGTCCTTGGTCTCCACCTTCTCCTGCCTGTGTCTAGACTCCCTTTCAGCCTCTTCTGGGGCCTCCATCATTTTCACGAACAATCAAATCTCCTTGGAGTCTTGTTGACTGGCAAGCTCAGTATGAGGACATCTCAGAGGCCAGAGGTGGAGGTGGAGATTCACTATTCCACAGGACCCCTCACTCACCCCACAATGCTGCAACTGCTTCACCCAGACTCCTGTTTCAGAGTAAGATGTCCAAAACTCTCCCTGCTCAGTGCTAGGATCTGGAAAACACTGGCCTTCCCACTGGAAGCCACTATCCTCTGTCTCTGGTCTCTACTCTCAGTCCAACCTGCCTTCCCACCCTTTCCCCAAACTGGCACCCAGGAACCCTCAAATTCCCTTCTGCTCTGGCAGGCTTCCTGCATTCAGCTTCACTTCTGCCTGGGTTGTAACAGGTTGCCCTCCTCTTCCTCCTCATGTTCTACTCCCTTCTCATTCTCATGACACGTAGCCCCTGTGGGATCGTAGCCTCCATCTCGCGTCTGCCCCTTGTGACTGACCACTGCTGGCTTCCTCATCTAGTACCTCTTGACCTAACTCTTGGGCTTCTTAGTCCCAACATATTTGTGTCTAGACAGTTACATTGTTAGACACACTCACACAGACACACCCACATATGCGTGTGCACGTACACACACACACACACACACACACACACACACACACCAAAAAAAGCCAAAAAGCTGTTACTAGAATTGAATTAAAGCCTCTGGCCTTGTACTTCTAGACTATGAGTGTACCCACAGGGGCCCTCCCCCAATCTTCTCCTTCTGAGGCTGATCTGGGGTTCCTCCCTTCCCTTAATGCCTTTGTTTTCTCATGGACTTTACTTTGGGGCCTTTACAACCTTCCATCTCCCCTCTGCCAAGCACTCATTCTACCTTATATTCACTGTCCACCTTTAATTCTCCACATCCCAAATATTCTGCTGTGTTTCCCTAGAGGAATTTCCACAAGGCAGTAGATCTTGTTGGTTCACTGTTCAGATCTCCTTCCCCCACCTGCTCATTTCCACCTGGAAAATGCCCACTCCTGCCGAGATTTGCTCTCAGAAGAAGTTCAGTCACCAGACCCAAGTGGCTGCTTTCAGCTCATTCCTAAAAACAGTCACCAGTCAGGGGCTCACTTGTACTGAGATCTAAGGATGGCCAATGTGATGCTACCTGTGTGCTGTGGTACTTGCCCCAGAGCCTCCCTGGTATCAGCTGAAGCAGGTCTCCAGACAAACCTGATCTCTGTTAGTTTTCTTGATCTGCCCTGCCTGGGTTCCCTGGAGCACTACCTCAGTCCACCTCTCGAACCTCTGTCTAATGCTCTGCTGCTAGGGGACATGATCCAACAAGTGGTAATGGCCGTGCTTCTAGGAAACCAAACCTAAGAATGGATTCTGGATTTAGATAACTCTGCACAGGTAGGTAGTGAGCATGTCATCTCAGCTGGTAGGAGGAGGTTGACAGGTTCCTGGGCGTGTGTTCAGTGTGAGATGGCTGGCATTTCAGCTGCAATGACTGAGCTGAACTACAGGAGATAAAGTAGGTACATTGTAAGTCTGAACATTGTGAGGAAGATGATAGCACTAGGAGTTGGTTGGCTGCAAACAACTGCCATGGATGTATGGAAGAGGCAAAAGGACAGGCTCAAACATATCACTCAGGAACTGAACATATGAGAGTTAGAAGAGATCCTTTTTTCCATTCACCAAAAGACAGGAACACATAAGGACCTGGCAGAGACTTAATTTTAAAAAAGTGAAATATTAATGGAGCCAGGAGAAGGGTGTCCCCTGATACCACCATTTGCAGACAAAGAGAGTTTTCCATTGGGAACTTGCCTTAACTTTGTCCTATGGGTCTCTCTCTTTTGCTTGTTATGATGTATATCCTTTTCTGCTATGACATTATCATAAAGTGATTTTCTGAGTTTTCAAAGTTATGCCAGGAAAATATCCACCTTGAGAGAGTGATGGGAACCCTTGAATTTGTATCAAGTGAGACAGAAGTATGGGTGGCCTGAAAAGCCCAAATTGGAGCCTCACATCTAAGTTGCCCAAGACCAGTGGTATGTGGGCTGAAGCATGGTGGATAGCTACATAATTGTATTGCACTCCTGTATAATGTTGGGGGGGAAGAATAAAAACTCAGATTTGGGCATCCTGAAGTGGGTCTCCTAGAGAATGAAAAACAAACAAACATAAGCCAACTAGATTCCCAGGAGAGCTGGTGACAACAGCACTCATGAAAGGGACACCAGTTTCACCAAGATGCAACTGGTGGACATTATTTCTAGTTCAGAGCTGTAAGGAGATGGCACTGTAATCTACATGGTAAAAACTGGATGACAGATTCTGGAAATGGTAGCAACTGGTACTAAGTCATGAAGAACAGAGTGGACATATTGTGATTTGCAGCAGTATGAAAGTGCAGCAAGGGAAGACTGACCTGCAGTAGTTATCTAGGAGTATCTCTGTGCATGTTTCTGATGGAACAGGAGATAAGGACACCCAACCAGTGTGCCACTTAATAGACATTAATAGACATAATCTAGAGAAGCAGGAAGGTGATGTCAGCAGCCCCAAGAGAAAACAATTATTCTTTGCCCAATTAATAGTTGAGACAATCCTCATACTGTCTTAGCTGTATTTGGGTAAAGAAGCTGGGGACTCATGAGGAGGGTCTTAGTGACACCAAGGTGTCGGTGACCAGCACTGACCAAGGGTGGGTTAGGACCCGCACCAGAGAATCTGGACAGCGAGAAGAGACTACTCCGAGGCAGTTCTTCTGGGAACAGTCTGATCAGGACTGAAGCCAAATTTTATTCGGACTCCTTCCAACTTATATACCATTTTCTATACCCTCCAGCAGTGTGATAATCACTCACTGGGGGTGTACAAGTTCCGTGCTTTACAAACTATGCATCACAAGACCACCACGAGATCTGCAATTTCCAAGCAAACAATTCGAATTCCATGATGCCTGCCGTGCTTACATTAAGGTCACAGGTGCACAATTTCAATACAAATCGTTCAAAGTGTTTTCCATAATGTTCAATGAATCATTCATATTATACTCTTTGTTCTATACCCTGATTAATACAAAAAACTTTTCTAAGTTAACTCTAGGTTCAATCCAAGTTCACTGACTCCCAATATTTTTAACGATTAATATTATCAACTTAACACTATACTATAATCTATAAGTTTAGTTAAATGACTTAACTGTCAGTTATACTATAACCTATTATGA
>NW_006987991.1:0-772 GCF_000164805.1 Carlito syrichta
TGCCTCTCCCAAGCTGGGTAGGAAGAAAATATTTCTCCTTGGAATAAACAGAAGCTCATGTTTGGGATTTAATTATAAGTATATGTTCTCTGAAAAATCACAAGCTGAGAAACTAAACCAAAGAGCAGTCTTTTATGCAGGGATCACAGATAAGTGGCAAAAGCAAACATAAATCTCCTTCAGAAGAACTACTTCCCCAGCACACAATGCCCAAGAATTTTATGTGAGGCTCTTTTTAAATCTAACTGCACATTCTTTTATAAAACACATGGTGAAATACAGCACTGTAAGCAAGTTTAAAAAAAAAGGATAAACTAACCCATAAAATTTCAACTAATGTAATTTTTAGACTAAGGATGTACAATAAATATGTTGAAACTGCTTAAAGAAATGAGATATTAAATGAAAACCATGAGAAAGCAGCAAAAGAACTATCAAGAAAGCCCTGTGAAGTGTTTTTTAAGCTCTTTAGAATGTTTCCTCACTGGGTGTAGTGGCTCATGCCTATAATCCCAGCACTTTCAGAGGCCAAGACAGGAGGATTGCTTGAACCTAGGAATTCAAGACCTGCCAAGACAACATAGTGAGATGTTGTCTCTATTAAACATTAAAATATTAACTACGCATGGTGGCATGTTCCTGAAGTCCCGGCTATTCTGGAGGCTGAAGTGGGAGGATTGCCTGAACACAGTATATCTAGTGTGTGGTAAGGCATAATCATGCCACTGTTCTCTAGTATGGGGGATACAGTTGAACCTCAAAACTTAAAATA
>NW_006987991.1:1815-2612 GCF_000164805.1 Carlito syrichta
CCAGCTACTTGGAAGGCTGAGGCAGAAGGATCACCAGAGCCCAGCAGGTCGAGGCTGCGGTGGCTCGGAGCGGCCACTGCACTCCAGTATGGGTGACAGAGACTCCAACTCAAAAAAAAAAAAGACATAATCTTATTTCCAATCAACCTATACTTTCTTAAAATCTAATCTTGCAGTCTCCATTCCATAGCTAACATTATCATCCTTGAGTTTCAATATTTCTATATGTAATCCAAACCCATTCCCCAATACCAAAATGTGTTCACTGTTCATAATATCAATTCTACTCACCATCAAATAATTTCCAAGTATTGGCAATGTAAGATTTTAGATATCCTTTGTTTGGATTCTTGTTTATTTTTAAAGGCATTCACTCATTAATTTAATCCAATATCTGCCTATGTATTTCTCTCATATGTTTCTAAAACTATGTTTAATTTTATCTTCCCACCAAATATTTTCAAGTGGATATATTTTGTCCAACTAATCAATTGCCATACAAATTTTAATCAAAAGAAAACTTATCTTTTCACATTTATTTCCAATTACTCCTCTTCAATGCTTGTGCAGCTATAAACAACTAGCATTAATTCTGTCTCCTCCCCCCAACTGACTCACACTTTCCCATCACTGTGCATTTACTGAGGCTGTTTCCTCTGCTCTCCTCCCCTTTTCACAACTCCACATGATTTCCTACATGCTATCTTCAAAGAAAACATAAAATATCAATAACTTGACAAAACAACCTTGCTCAACAGGAAGGAGGTGGGGGAGATCATCAGAAACTCAAACCTCAC
>NW_006987992.1:0-770 GCF_000164805.1 Carlito syrichta
TAGTTATTAACAAGGCCACTAAATAAGGATAAGATGCCAAAACCTTCATAGAAGAAACTGGTAAATGTAAATATTCCATAGGTCCTTCCTGCCATAAGCACCCTGTTGGGGTATGAAAAGTAGCCAACACAATTAATTCCCATGGTAAATTATAATTTACTCTTTTCAACTTTTGAGATTCAATGGCTTTCTCTACTAAAATTAAGGCCTTTTCTGCCTCGGGCGTTAAGACTCTTTTAGAGGTGGGGAAAGAATTCCCCTGCAATATATCAAAAAGAGGCTTTAAGTCTGCAGTAGTTATACGCAGATAAGGTCTTAGCCAATTCATATCTCCCAATAATTTTTGAAAGTCATTTAAAGTCACCAGATAATCTTTACTTAACTGCAGAGGCTGAAGACTTACTGTCTGAGTGTTTAACACTCGACCAAGATAAGTGAAAGGTGAATTGGTTTGAATTTTTTCAGGAGAAATTTTCAAACCATAGTTTTTCAAAGCTGTTACTGTCTCTTAAATATCATGGAAAAGAGCACGATTTTTATGGGCCAGTAAAATATCATCCAGATAATGCACCAGATAAAGATCAGGGTATTGATACCTAATATCTTGTAAAGCAGTATCAACATATTTTTGACACAAGGTGGGGCTATTTTTCATTCCTTGTGGCAGGACTTTCCACTGAAACCTTTGATGAGGCTGTGTAAATTTCCGAAGAAGGGAAGCTAAATGCAAAGCTCTTGCAATCATCAGAAATTAAAGGTATAGTAAAAAA
>NW_006987993.1:0-895 GCF_000164805.1 Carlito syrichta
AACTAGCAAGCCAGCTAACTAGCCAGCTGACTTAACTAGCTAGAAACCTAGTTAGCCAGCTGGTAAGCCAGATGAATTAACTAGCTGACTTAAATAACTAGCCAGCTGGCTAACCAGCTGAATTAACTAGCTTGGTGCCTAGCTATCCAGCTGACTCACCAGTTGACTTAACTAGTTGATTTAACCATCCAGCCAGCTGGCACAACTAGTAGACTAAACTAGTCAGCCTGCCGGGTACCCAGCTAACTTAACTAGCTCTCTACCTAGCTAGCTAGCAGGCTAGTCAGCACACTTAAGTAGCTGACATAATTAGCTAGCCAGTTGGCTAGCCAACTGACTTAACAAGCTCATTACTTAGCTAGCCAGCTGGCTAGCCAGCTGACTTAACTAGATGACTTAAATAGCTGGCTTGCTAGCCAGACAGCTGAATTAACTAGCTTGTTATATAGATAGACAGCTGGCTAGAGAGATGACTTGACTAGGTGACTTAACTTGCTAGCCACCTGCTAGCCAATTGACTTAAGTAACAAGCTACCTAACTAGACAGCTGGATATCCAGCTGACTTAACTAGGTGACTTTACTAGCTAGCCAGCGGGCTAGAGAGCTGACTTAATTATCTAGCTACTTAGCTAGCCAGCTGACTAGCAGGTTGACCTAACTGCCTAGCTACCTAGCTAGCCAGCTGGATAGACAGCTGAGTTAACTAGTTAACTACCTGCATAGCCCGTTGGCTTTCCAGATGACTTAACCACCTAGCTACCTACCTAACTACCTGGCTAGTGAGCTGACTTAACTTGGTTACTTAACTGGCTGGTTAACTGGCTAGCCAGCTGACTTAACTAGCTATTTACCCAGCTAGGGAACTGGCTATCCAGATGACTTAGCTTGCTGAAT
>NW_006987994.1:0-591 GCF_000164805.1 Carlito syrichta
CACGGGCTGGTCTCAAATACTTGGGCTCAGGCAATCCTCTTGTCTCCACCTCTCAATGTGCTGGGATGACAGGTGTGAACCAATGCACCAGTCTCACTTTCTTTTTTTATCCTTGCCAAATTCCTAACTTTTTAATGTGATTTGCTTTCCAACGTGGCTCTGTTATGACATCACATAACAGATAAAGAAGGAAAATCAAAGCATCTCCTGACTCTGGAGAGCTGTCTTTTGGGGACTCCAGCACCTGTGAAGACACCTGCCACTCTGCCAACTTGCATGGTGCTTCATTTACATATCAAGAAACTCAGCTCTCTTATCTTCCTCAAGCTTTACTGCTTCCAGAATTCCTTAAATAACTTTAGCTCACTAATTGTCAGTCAGGAATTTTTTTTTCCTTTTTTGAGTTGGAGTCTCACTCTATCACCCAGGCTGGAGGGCAGTGGCATACTCACACTCACCACAACCTCCACCTGCTGGGCTTAGTCAATCCTTCTGCTTCAGCCTTCCAAGTAGCTGGAACTCTACAAGTTTATGCCACCATGCCCGGCTAGTTTTTTTTTATTGTAATGATGAGGTCTCACCAAGTTGCCC
>NW_006987995.1:0-781 GCF_000164805.1 Carlito syrichta
AAAATGATCTACCAGTATGGGTAGAACAGTGGCCTTTGACTACAGAAAAATTGTCAGCAATTCTGGAAATCGTAGAACTACAACTTAAGGCAGGTCATTTAGAGCCTTCTAACAGTCCTTGGAATTCTCCAGTATTTGCTATTAAAAAGAAATCAGGAGGAGAATGTTACATGATCTAAGAAAGATTAATGATACTATGGAAACTATGGGCGCATTACAACCAGGTTTGCCATCTCCCGTAGTGGTGCCTGATAAATACCATATTATTATTATAGATCTCTAAGACTGTTTTTTTACTATTCCTTTAGTTTCACAGGATAAACAGAGATTCGCTTTTAGTATTCCATCTCCAAATTTGAATAGGCCTCATCAGAGATTTCAGTGGACGGTCTTACCTCAAGGTATGAAAAATAGTCCCACCTTATGTTAAAAATATGTAGATGCAGCTTTACAGGACTTTGGACAGAATTACAAGGATATATATCTTATTCACTATATGGATGATATATTAGTGGCTCATTCAGATAGAACATATCTGGAAACAGGATTGGCTATATTAATTCAGGATTTACAAAATTTTGATCTCCAAGTGGCTCCTGAGAAAATTCAAACTCAGCCACCATTTAGCTATTTAAGAAGACTTATTTTTTCAGATTATATTACACCTCAAAAGCTACAATTGGATATAAGAAATTTAGAGACTTTGAATAATTTTCAGAACCTACTCAGAGACATTAATTGGATAAGACCTTATCTAAAAGTTTCTACTTGTGAACTAAAA
>NW_006987996.1:0-788 GCF_000164805.1 Carlito syrichta
AATACATCTCTCTAGAGACTGTCTATGCTTTAGTTTTATAAATTAAACACTTGCACAATATCTATAGGAATATACAATATAATTTTTCCATAAAAATTTGAATATTTTTGTGTTTATAATCTTATATACATATGAATACTTAGATACTTTTGTAAAAGTGGAATTAATGATTCATAAGACACACTGTGAAAAATTTGCAATTATGTTTAAATATCTTAAACCAAAAGTTTGAAGATTTATAGTAATCCCTGCAGAAATCATGGGGCTAGCAACAGACTGCATTTACTGTCTTCTGGAGTTCTAAGAAATAGGGCATCTGGAACCTTTCTCATACTGTTCATTATCAAACATTTTAATTTTGGATAATATGAACAGGCAAATATTAATGTCATTATTACTTCTTTAAATTATCGGATTTCTTTCCACTTCAAAGTATTTTCAAGTCACTCGATTGTGCTTATTTTGTTCGCTTTCTTGTCATTTTCTAGTTGATTGATTTATGGGATGTTTTGTTACATAAAATTATAATTTGGAAAATATTTCCTATCCAGTATATGCACTGCAAATATTTCCTTTCAGTAGGCTTGGTTCAAACTTTGTTTATGACACATTACACACACACACACACTCTCTCTCTCTCTCTCTCTCTCTCTCTCTCTCTCTCTCTCTCTCTCTCTCTCTTTCTCTCTCTCTCTCTCTCCCTCTTTCTATTGGTTCATTGCTGAGAACCCTAACACCATTTGAACTTTAAAATGATGATGCAGTCATTATATTTTCTTCAAATTATA
>NW_006987996.1:2261-3026 GCF_000164805.1 Carlito syrichta
TCCAGGAGGTTTAAATATTGTAAAAGGTATGGGAGGGCCATTGAAGGAAGCATTTTAAAGCCAACAAGTGACAAAATTTTATTTATATATATATATATATCTGATATATATATTTTATATATATATATATATATATATATATAAAATAATCTGCGAGATGACTGGAGTCTCACTGAGAGTTAAAAGCAGTTGTAGAAGATGCCCAAGATTCTGACATGGCTTACCAGTTGGATGACAGTGCCAACTACTGAAATGGAACATATAAGTAGAAGTAGGATTGAGGGGAGGGAGGAGAATTTAAAATATTCAAATTGAGGCACCCCTTGAATTTCCAAATGAAAATTTCACCTCACAATAGTATAACTCCATGTAATTCAGATAATGTAAATAGGTTATATAGTTAGAATTAATTGACATAGGGATATTGGAAAAAAAGGTAGTTGAGGAAACTTCCCTAATTTAATGGGTAGAAAAGGGGAGAAACCCTAGGACTGATCCCTGACAGCACTTGAAAGCCATAAAATAAGATAATTCTGAAAAGGAGATTGAAAAATGACCAGAGCAGAGTGTGAAAACTTGAGAAAGTGTGTTGTCATACATACCAACTGTGGGGTATTTCTAAGACAAAGAGATAAGAAATTATAAGAATAAATTCGGATGAGCAAAGTGAGCACAGAGTTATATTATTTAGTAATTATTGCAAGACTTTTGGGGACAGATTGCAGTGAGATATAGACTGAACTGGAAGTGAAAAGTTTAATTGGG
>NW_006987997.1:0-941 GCF_000164805.1 Carlito syrichta
ACTGTTTGATTTTTGAGCATGACTATATATTTATATAATCAGTCTTCTTTTAAAATACAAAAAGGCAACTTAGTCTCCACCTTTTAGTCTCTTTTCTTCCCCTAATGAATCACAGATACTACTTCCTATTAATTTTATCTCTGAAATCGTTCTGTCTTCTCCTTTACACTCCCAGAATTTAATCCCTCAATATCTCTCACCTGTAGAACTGAATTAGCCTAACTAAACACTTTGTTTCCATTATCCTCTCACTACTGGTAGGCTTTCTGTTACAAAAAAACAAAAAACAAAAAACAAAAAACACATGCAACTATGTCAGTTCACTCCTGAAAACATATAAATCGGCACTGACCACAAAATAAAGACCAAACCTTACCCAAGCATCCAAGACTCCCCAGTCTCATCCTAAACTATCTTGCCAACCAACTCCCATTTGTATATTCATTCATTCAACAAGTACTTATTGTGTGCTTACTATGTGAAATCACTGTTCTAGTACGTGTGATACATCAGTCACAACATTTGGCTGCCATCATCTAACAGCCAAAACTACCTGTCCTGACTTTGTGGAGTTTATCCCCTATCCTCCCTCCCCACTGTGTAAAGACCCTAGGATGAGAGGGAGCCAATACTTCCCAAGAATAGTAAGGAGGCCAGTGAGACCGAAGTAAAGGTGAGAACAAGAACAGTAAGAGATGAGGTCAGAGAGGCGACAGGACAGGTGTCAGACCAGAACACACCGAGCCTCCAGGCTCAAAAATGAGGATTTTACTGTTGACGAAACAGGAAAATATACCCAACACAGACGAAGCAGGGACTAAATTCTCAAGCTCCTTGTTCCTGACAAGGACACACTAAGGTGTAACCTACAGTCTCCGGAGCTCCTCTACAGCACAGAACCAAAGCTACTTCCTGTGGAGAGCACCTCGCTGTGGCTTTCT
>NW_006987998.1:0-596 GCF_000164805.1 Carlito syrichta
CATAATTGCCTAGCTACATAGCTAGCAAACAGGCTAGCCAACAGACTTAACTAGCTAGCTACCTAGCTAGACAACTAGATAGCTAGCTGACAACTAGCTGACATATCTAGAGGCCAGATGGCTATCCAGCTTACTTAACTAGCTACATACCTACTTATCTTGATGACTTGCAAGCTTTCTTAACTACCTAACTACCTAGCTATCCTGCTGGTCAGCAAGCTGAGTTAAGTAGGTGACTTAATTAGCTGGTCAACTAGCTAGCCAACTGACTTAAAGTTAGCTATCCTGTTTGGCAGCAGGCTCTCCAGCTGACTTACTAACTGACTTAACTAGCTACCCAGCTGACTTAAATAGCTGACTTAACTAGCTAGCTACCTAGCTAGCCAGCTGACGCAACTAGCTGATTCAACTTGCTAGCTACCAACTAGTTATCATATAGCTAGCTGACTTAACTAGGTCACTTAACTAGCTAGATAGCTGATAAATCAAGCTGACTTAACTAGCTAGCTGCCTAGATGTCCCGGCTGACTTTAACTAGCTGAAATAACTAGAAAGACTATGCATATCCCTCTCATGTAACAAGCTTTATAACTAGA
>NW_006987999.1:0-806 GCF_000164805.1 Carlito syrichta
CACACCTACTCATGGAGAGAATCTTTATGAAAACTTGCTTTTGTGGAGATGCTCACAATCAAATCTGTCCAATTGCCATCTTGTCAGCATGCCAAAGAGACATTTTAAAAGTTATTAAGCAAAGTAGAAAAAAAAGAATAACCATGCACCTTCCAAGATAACAGGAAACTATGAAATCAACAGAGATACATTCTTACTGCAATCTGGAAAACAAGTACATACATCAACCCAAACGTTAAAAGTAAACAAAAACAAAAAACTTTATAAGAATCTCACGACAGGGGTTTTGAACATTTTAATAGACTGAACATGGATGGACTAAATGTACTACTAAAAAGACACAGTATGACAAACTGGATAAAAAATAACAAGCCAATAATATGTTGCCTGAAGGAAACACATCTCACTACAAAGGACACACACTCAAAGGTAAATGATGAAAAACAAACCTTCTGGTGAACAGAAATAAAAGTAGCCAGTAGTCATGATTTTAATATTATACAAAACAACCATCAAGATATCAAACTTTTAAAAAAAGATAAAGATTGACAATACATTATGATAAAAGACTCAATCTACAAGATATATCCATCTTAAATATACTTACATCAAACACAGGAGTACCAGAATTTATAAAGCAATTATTGCATGAACTAAAAAAGAATATTGACTCTAACACTATCATAACCAAGGACTTAAACACCCACAAAAACCATAGAGAGATCATCGAGGCAAACAATCAATAATAATATTCAGACCCTTAACTTGGTACTTGATCAACAGACTTAATATATACCTACAGAGCC
>NW_006988000.1:0-772 GCF_000164805.1 Carlito syrichta
CGCAGTAGTATAAGACGACACTAAGAAGGCAAGTAGTATCAGAGGACACTAAGAAGGCAAGGAGTATCAGACGACACTAAGAAGGCAAGTAGTATCAGACCACACTAAGAAGGCAAGTAGTATCAGATGGCACTAATAAGGAAAGTAATTTCAGACGGCATTAACAGCTCAAGTAGTATAAGACGACACTAAAAAGTGAATAGTATCAGACGACACTAAGGAGGAAAGGAGTATCAGACGACACTAGGAAGGCAAGGAATATCAGATCACACTAAGAAGGCCATAGTTTCATATGACACTAAGAAGGAAATTAGTATCACAAGGCACTAAGAAGGCAAGTAGTATCAGACGGAACTAATAAGGCAAGTAGTATCAGACGGCAATAATAATGCAAGAAGGATCAAACGACACTAATAACGCAAGCAGTATCAGACGGCACTAATAAGGCAAGGAGTATTAGACGGCACTAAAAAGGGAAGATGAATCAGACAGCACTAATAAGGCAAGGAGTTTCAGATGGCACGTATATGGCAAGGAGTATCAGACGGCACTTATATGGCAAGGATTGTCAGATGGCACTTCTAAGGCAAGGAGTATCAGACGGCACTATTAAGGCAAGGAGTATCAGACGCCAATAATAAGGCAAGGAGTATCAGATGGCACTAACAAGGCAAATAGTATGAGACGGCACTAACAACGCAAGTGTTATCAGACGGCACTAAGAAAGCAAGGAGTATCAGATGGCACTAATAAGGAAAGTACTATCACACGG
>NW_006988001.1:0-506 GCF_000164805.1 Carlito syrichta
CCTCGGGAACTCCCACACCAAAGCAGGAACAGCCAATGGGGGAGGTTAGAGTCAGAAGGTACCAAGTTTGGGGGACACTTACATGTGGGAGAGGCATGGGGAAAAGGACTGAGGGCAGAAGGTTTGCAGGAGAATGGAATTTTTCTTTCTTTCTTTCTTTCTTTCTTTCTTTCTTTCTTTCTTTCTTTCTTTCTTTCTTTCTTTCTTTCTTTCTTTCTCTCTCTCTCTCTTTCTTTATTTATTTCTTTTCTATCCTCACTAGGTTTCCCAGGCTGCTCTCAAGCCGTCCAACTAGAGGCATCCTCTCTGTCTGGGCCTCCAAAACTGCTGTAATCAATGTTTTCATTTGGTCATCATGCTGGTCTTCCTGCCTGGTCTTGAACTCTGTGCTGGAGGCACCCCTTCTGCCGAGGCCTGCCCCCAACCAAGGTTTTCTGGGTTTTGCTTGAGGTTGAGGTGATGGCTTGCTATGGTGTCCAACCTGGCCTCGAGTTCCCACACTCCAG
>NW_006988002.1:0-748 GCF_000164805.1 Carlito syrichta
CACCTGACACTATATGGGACCACTTCACAGACCTGTCTTCATTCAAAGCCTTCCAGGGTCTTTATCCCTTGGATCCAGTGCTGAAGTTTTACTATTACTTAAGAATCACATCAGAAAAATCAAAATGTGCGAAAGCCATGTTTTTTTGAGGGCTTTTAAAAAAATGACAATCTTTTAAAGAAATCGATGCAATTGCACTTAAGTTATTAATTTTTTTTGAAAGTAGTATTTATTGAGAGAACATATACGCTCCACCAGTGGGAGGGGACCCCGAAGGGTTGCCTGCACTTAAGAATTTTTAAATTATGTAAGTCATTGGAGAAATTGTTTTTTGGCCAAAGTTTTCAGTGGATGCACTTGGTATCCAATAACACCACAGCTCTGAACCAACTTTTATGCTGAATAATCTGATCCATTTTCTTCCTATGAAAGAACACGTGAGCTCTGAGTTGCAAGATGTGAACTTTCTCATAATAATGTTCCTATCAAAATTCTGAGAATGACTTTTTTCTCATAGTAAATGTGATTGACAGCAACATTCTTAACATAAAAACTGTCCTCACTCTGCATACCTGAAAACATGGTTTCCATGGACACTTTTGGGTGTTGGGCTTTAAGTTTTACAGAGAAGATGGAATGAGCACCCCTAGGTGGTCAGCAGCTGCAGAACCCTGAAGCCACAGGACCACAGCTGTGTTCAGAACCCGGCAGTGCTGGCTTTGGTTCCCTCTGTGCCTCTATTTCTCCA
>NW_006988003.1:0-3302 GCF_000164805.1 Carlito syrichta
CTGACTTAATCATCTGACTTAACTCGTTAGCTAATGAGCTAGCTAGCAGACTCAACCAGCTGACTTAACTTGCTTGCTTACTAGCTAGCTAACTGACTAATCCATCTGACTTAACTGGTTAGCTAACTAACTAGCTAGCCTACTCAAACAGCTGACTCAACCCGTTTGCTATCTAGCTACCTAGCTGACTCAACCAGCTTACTTAACCCGTTCGTTAGCTAACTACCTAGCTAGCTGTCTTCACCAGCTGACTAAATTAGGTAGCTGACATAACTAGATGACTTTGATAGCTGACTTAACTACTTAGGTTGCTGACTTAACTGACTGACTTAACTCATTAGATACCTGGCTTAACTACGTGACTTAAATAGTTAGCTAACTATTTAGTTAGCTCAATAATTAGCTGACTTAACTAGTTAGCAAACTATTTAGGAAGCAGGCTTAAGTAGCTGACTTAAATAGTTAGCTAACTAGTGAGCTAGCTGTCTTATCTAGCTGGCTCAGCTAGCTAACTAATTAGCTAGCTGACTCACCTAACTGACTTAACTAGTTGGCTAATGAAATAGCAAGCTGACTTAATGAGTTGGTTAACGAGTTAGCTAAATGTTTTAACTATTTGGTAAACGACTTAACTAACTGTGTTAATTAGTTGGGTAACAAGTTAGCTAGGTGACTTAACTTTGTTGGCAGACGATGCGGATGACTACTTATCTGGTTTACACGTTGGCTGACTACTCGGCTGACATGTTAGTTGGCTTAACAAGTCAGCCGTCTTGTCGGCCAACTGGTTAGCTGGGTTAATTAGTTGACTGACGATTTGGCCCACAAGTTAACTCGGTTAACTAGTAGGCTGGCTAGTTTGCTGACCTAACTAGTCGGCTGACTACTTGGCCGACTATATAACTGACTTAACTAGTCGTCCCACAAGGTAACTGACCTAACTTGTCAGCTGACCAGTTGGCAGACTAGTCACCAATTGGTTAGCTGACCTAAATAGTCACCCGGGTAGTCAACTGACTGGTTAGCTTACTTAATTATCATTCAGCAAGTGTGCCCACAGGTGAGCTGACTTAACTAGTCAGTCGGCGAGTGAGCTGACTGGTCAGCTGACTTAACTATTTGGTCCATGATTGAGCAGACTTGTCAGTTGACTTAACTCAGTGGGCAAGTGAGCTGACTGGTCAGCTGACTTTAGTTGACTAACGAGTGAGCCGAATGGTCAGAAAAATTAACTAGTCAGCCAGCAAATGATCCGACCAGTGAGCAAACTTAAATAGTTAGCTGGCAATTTACCCGACATGTGAGCTGCCTTAACTAGTCGGCCAGCAAGCAAGCCAACCGGTGAGCTGATTTATCTAGTCAGCTGGTGAGCAAGCTGACTTAGCTAGCTGACTTAATTACATGGCTAGCTGTCTTAACTGGGTAACTTAACTAGCTATCTAGCTGACTTAAACTGAATTAAATAGATAACTATTTAACTAGCTGAATAACGAGCTGACTTAGATAATTAGGAAACTAGTTAGGTAGCAGACTTAAGTATCTGACTTAAATAAATAGCTAACTAGTGAGCTAGATGACTTAGCTAGCTGAATTACCTAGCTAGCTAGTTAGCTAGTTCACTTAGCTAGCTGACATAACTAGTTAGCTTACGAGATATCTAGCTGAATTAGTGAGTTGTTTAATGAGTTAAATAACTGTTTTAACTAGTTGGTAAACGAGTAAAATAGCTGACTTAACTAGTTGGGCAATGAGTTAGCTAGGTGACTTAACTTGTGACTGATGAGTCGGCCGTCTAGCTAGCTGGTTTAACACGTTGGCTGACTACTCGGACAACTTGTTAGCTTGGTTAAATAGTTGGCTGACGAGTTGGCACCATAGTTATTTTGGGTAAGTATTTGGCTGGGTAGTTTGCTCACTTAATTAGTGGGTAGTTTGCTGTCCTAACATAGCGTACTAGTCAGCATCTATTTAGTTGACCTAACTATTCGGCTAAGTTGGTCCACTAGTTGGCCGATTGGTTAACTGACAACTAGGGATGGCCAGTAGGCCAAAAGTTTAGCTGACTTAACTAATCGGCTGGTGAGAAAGCCGACAGGTCAGCTGAATTAACTAGTCTGCTCACAAGTGAGCTGATGCATGCACTGCCATAACTAGTTGGCCGGATAGTGAGCCTACCAGTGAGCTGACTTAACTAGTCGGCTGGCGAGTGAACGTACTTGTTACTAGATCTTTTGGCCTGTGAGCAAGCTGACAACTTAGTTGACCTGTTGGCTGTCATGTGAGATGACTAGTTTGCTGACCTCTTGGCAGATGAGCGAGCCTGCTAATTAGCTGAACTAATGGAAAGCGAGGGAGCCCACTAGTTAACTCACCAGCTAGCTGAGTTGCTAGCCAACCAGATAGCTAAGTAACTAGCTGATTTGCTAGCTGAGTTAACTATCTAGTTGACTAGTTGCTGACTAGCTAGCTGAGTTAACTAGATAGCTGACTAGCAACCTGACTAGCTAGCTGACTTAACTAGCTACCTGAATAATTAGCTGACTTACTACCTCACTTAACTAGCTAGCTAGTTATCTATCTGACTTAACTAGCTGACTAGCTAGTTGGCTGGCTAGTTGGCTAGCCAGCTGACTTAACTAGCTAGCTACCTGGTTGGCTACAGGGCTAGCCACCTGTCTTAACTAACTCGCTACCTGGCTTGGCTAGCTGGCTAGGCAACTGGCTAACTAGGTAGCGGGCTGGCCTCTTGGCTAGTCAATTGGGTGAAATAGCCAGCCGGCAGGCTGGACATTGGGATAGCCAGCCGGCTTTATTAGGCAGACAGTCTGCTGGTCAGCCAGCTAGCCAGCCAGCTTAACTAGCTGGCCACCTACCTTGCACAGCCTGCTAGAAGACGGCTTAACTTGCCAGCACCTATCTAACCAGCCGTCTAACCAGCTGACTGAACTATCTGACTTAGCTACATAGACATTGGCTAGCCTACTGGCTTTACTAGCTAGCCACTTAACTAGCCAGCCTGATAGCCAGCTCACTTAACATGCTGACTTAACTAACTAGACATTCGGCTAGCCAGCTGACTTAATTAGCTAGCTACCTACCTGGTCAGGATACTATTGAGCTGACTTAAACAGCTAGTCTTCTGGCCAGCCAGCTGACTTAGCTGGTGAGCTACCTAGCTAGCCATTTGGCCATACACTTGAATTAACTAGCTGATTTAACCAGCTAGCCAGCTGGCTATCCAGCTGACTCAACTAGCTGACATAACTAGAAGCCAGCTGGTAGCCAGCTAACTTAACTATCTA
>NW_006988004.1:0-559 GCF_000164805.1 Carlito syrichta
AGGAACACAAACAAAATTGAGTTTGCTTACCTCCTAGCACCACCCCTTTTCTGCCTCCCTCATAGCAAAACTCCTTGAAAGATGATCCAACCTCACTGCTTCCATTTTCTCTCCTTCCTTAAACCTACTTCAGTCAGAACTGGGACTCTACCACCCTACCAAAACCTGCACTTGTCAGTATCACCCATGACTTCCATGTTGCTAAATCCAATTCTCATCCCCATTGATCTTGACCTATTAGTAATACCTTGTCACAATTACTCCATGGAAATCATTTCTTCACTTGTTCTAAGACACCAGACATTTCATTTTCCTTCCATCTCACTGACTGTTCCTTCCCAGTCTCCTTTGCTAGTTCTTTTGTCCCTTGACTTCATAGCGTTGAAGCGCCCGAGGACTCAGTCCACAGATTTCTTATTCTCTTCTGTTCTCTCTATACTCACCCATTTTCTGATTCTTCTGGTTTCATGACCTTAAATAGCATCTATCTGCAAGTGATTCTCAAATATATGCCTTCAGTCATGATGACTCCCATGAATTTCAGTTCTTACATCTGTCA
>NW_006988005.1:0-349 GCF_000164805.1 Carlito syrichta
GAATGAAGGTCCCCCTCTCTGAACTCACACGGCATTGGTCTCTGCTTCCAGAAGGCAGGGAGTGGCTTTCAAAGCTGGGTCTGAATCCCACCCTGGTCACTTCCTGGCTGAATGTCCCTCGGTGAGAAAATCAGTATCTCTGAAACCCATCTTCACGGAGGTCATGAGGACGGATGTGGGTGATCTCTGTAAAATGCCTGCCACGTTTTGGGTTCTCTTCTCTCTTCTCTCTCCTCTCTCCTCTCTCTCCTCTCTCTC
Source organism: Carlito syrichta (assembly GCF_000164805.1). Lineage (NCBI taxonomy): Eukaryota > Metazoa > Chordata > Mammalia > Primates > Tarsiidae > Carlito > Carlito syrichta. Next base: position 259 of record NW_006988005.1, read on the forward strand.
TCTCTCTCCTCTCTCTCTCTCTCTCTCTCTCTCTCTCTCTCTCAGAATTTATTACTTTTCTAAATATTATTATAGTCATTTAGGCTTATAA
>NW_006988006.1:0-703 GCF_000164805.1 Carlito syrichta
AGCCCATATTCTAGTCCTCATGTGGTCAAACCTGATGTGATAAAAAAAAATGTCTGTACACTTCATCTATTCTCAAACTACTTTTTACAACACAAAGGTTACGTGGTTCATTACCAGGGGCAGTGAGGGCCACCTATAAGCCCAAACTTCACCTACGTGCAACCTATTTATGCAGTAAATCTCACTTGAATGCCACAACTTTATGTTAATAAATAAAATTTTTTTAAAAAGGAGGACGGGTTCAGTGGCTCAGCCTGTAATCTCAGAACTTTGGGAGGCCAAGGTGAGTGGATTGCCTGAGTTCGCGGGTTCGGGATGAGCCCAGACAACTACTAAGTGGTGGATTCTTAAAATCACTGTTGATAATTCTATAGTAAAAGCAACTGATTTACTTGCCTTTCATCCTGCATTACTATAATCCATTCATTTCTAAGAAGCAAATCTGATTGTGTCAGTCCCTTACAGAAAACCACACACACACACACACACACACACACACACACACACACACACACACACACCCCTCTCTCAAACTCGTTAGCATGGAAGACTAGTCTTTCTATGAGCTGGATTCTATATAAGTCTCTGAATTGTTTCTTGACAAACTCCACGTTCTGCATCCTGAGTTCCAGATATACCAAAATATTTGCCTGTCTTGAGTATTATAAACTATCACATGTACATCTGCCTAATATATGTTCAT
>NW_006988007.1:0-797 GCF_000164805.1 Carlito syrichta
AAACTCTAAAAAATTCTAAAATTCTAGAAACAGGGGGCATTCTGGGAACAAACCAGGCACTACCTTGTTGGGTAACTGAGTCATGTCTTTGGGATATATATCAACTGTTTCTGACAGTCTTTGGCATTTTAGGACTATCTTAATGATGCATCTCCAGATCATAAAAATATGTACATAAAACAAAAAACTGAGTAAACATAAGACATCATTCATGTTTCTTTCTGAGGCACTCAATTTTTGTGGTGTGTCACACTCAGCACACCCAGGCAAGTCACCTTTCTGTAATTGGTGCTTCTTCCTGATTTTACTCTGGGCAGCAAAATCCAGGTTTTAGTTGGACTCGGTGTCTCAGCCTGTAATCCCACACACTTGGGAGGCTGAGGTGAGTGGATTGCCTGAGCCCACGGGTTTGTGACCCGTCTGGGCAACTTGGTGAGAAATCATCTCTACAATAAATCAAAAATTAGCTGGGAGTGGTAGTGCACACCTGTAGTTCCAGCTACTTGGAAGGCTGAGGTGAAAGGATCACCAGAGCCCAGTAGGTCAAGGCTGTGGTGGCTAGGAGCAGCCACTGCACTCCAGCCTGGGTGGCAGAGTGAGATTACAACTCAAAAAAAAAATTCAGGTTTTAATAACAGGAAGCATCCTCCAGAGTATTTATATTGTAACAATACTCACAGGCACTCTATTATTTTCCATTTTCATTTTAGATTCCAGAGGTACACGGGCATGTTTGTTATGTAGACATATCATAGAGTGGTGGGGGTTGGGTCTCAGGTGGCCCATTCCCTAGAGAG
>NW_006988008.1:0-910 GCF_000164805.1 Carlito syrichta
CAGGTATTTGATAAAGATGTGTATTTAAAATCTACGAAAAAATCCCAAGAAATCCTTAAAACTCAACAGTAAGAAAACAGTACAATTAAAAATGGACAAAATAACTAAACAAATACTTGTAACCCTGTAACAACACCATAAGATAAGAAGATGGCAAGAGAAAGTGTAGGAGAGGATGTGCAGAGTCATAAGTCACTGCAGAAACGCAATTGAGAACAATGCAATGATTCCATCACACACTCATTGGAACGGCTGAAATCTAAGATGCTTGTGTTACCAAATGCTCCTGAGGATAGCGCACTTCAGTGCTCTCATTCATCTCCAATACAAATGAAAAGAGGCACGGAAAGTGATGTGTGTGCTAGCAGATAAGAGTTGGAGACATCAGTATAAACTTACATTTAGCTTCATGTGAATACAGATGACTACCTATAAAAATACTTATGGAAATGTTTATATGGAAACAGGTATAGATGGCTGTAGATACATGGGTTATGATACTTACATATATATTTCTTTTCTCTTGTCAGCTGAGAAACTCTAAAAGAAGTAGCACAATAGCAGCAATGAATACACCGTGATCTTGTTTTCTAGTACATTCTCCAGTAAAAGGAACCAAGTCTTCTTGTAGAAGGAGTAGTAAATATAAAGAAGCCTGGAGCATCCAGTAGTGACAAAAAGCAAGAAAGGAAGTCCACCCTCTTCCCTAAAATAAAGCTTCACATTGTGGGGATGCCTTGAAGGGGCACAAAGCCAACGGAATGGGCTCTTGATGGCCTAAGGCAGAACAATTGGAGCAAAAAAATAGTGCTGGATAATAACCCGAAGTATAAAATAAAAATTCATGAGCCACACTGAAATAAATGATTGATTAAATTAATAAATGGAGTTGTAGAGACAAATTCCCATG
>NW_006988009.1:0-601 GCF_000164805.1 Carlito syrichta
GGGGCTTAGGGATGGACTGAGGGCAGAAGGTTTGCAGGAGAATGGATTTCTTTCTTTCTTTCTTTCTTTCTTTCTTTCTTTCTTTCTTTCTTTCTTTCTTTCTTTCTTTCTTTCTTTCTTTCCTTCCTTCCTTCCTTCTTTCCTTCCTTCCTTCCTTCCTTCCTTCCTTCCTTCCTTCCTTCCTTCCTTCTTTCTCTCTCTCTCTTTCTTTCTTTTTTCTTTTTTCTTTCCTCACTAGGTTGCCCAGGCTGCTCTCAAACTGCCCAACTCGGGCCATCCTTTCAGCCTAGGCCTCCCAAACTGCTGCTATCACAGGTTTTCTATTTCATTGACATCCTATACTTCTTACTGGTCTTGAACTCTGAGTCAGAGGCAATTTTCACAGCAAGTCCTGCCTCACCCAAGGTTTTCTGGGTTTTGCTTGTGCTCGAGGTGGTGGCTTGCCATGGTGTCCAGCCTGTTCTCAAGCTCCCAGGCTCAAACCACTTTTCTGTCTTGGCCTCCCCTAGTGCTGAGGAAACAGTCCTGAGTCGCTCATCCTTCCTGGTACCCCCAAAGGTTTGAGAGTCACACCTTCTCTTTCCCCGAAGCAGCCTCTGGG
>NW_006988010.1:0-744 GCF_000164805.1 Carlito syrichta
CATGCCCCAGAAGGCCTGTCTGCAATCTCCCAACTCGGGACCCACAGAAAGACATGTGTGAGCTCATGAAACAGATGGCCTTGAACTATGGTGGTGGGTGGGAACAGAGCAATGAATGCAGTCTGTCAATGCTGCAGCCAGCCCAGGTTCTGGTTACCCTGTCTGCCACCTCCGGGTCGGGGTCCAGACCCCTTCCTCTCCCAATCACTCCAACGTCCCCCGCCCACATGGAGTGTTTCCTGGGGAGCCATAATCTCACATTTTGACACACGTGGGAGGCATCTTTTTTGTCACCAGAGTGTCTGTTGGCTAGACTTGGGTGTGGAGGCACGATCATGGACCTGACTCTGCAGGTCTCAGTTGGTCCTCCAGCCTTTGCCCCCAATATGCTGGTACCCTGGGGTCCACCACAACTGTCTTGAATTTGGGGACTTCTGGCCGAGACGAAATCTGGCCATGTCTCACTGCCTGTTGCCAAAACCTGGGCTCAGGCAGTCTCCCGCCTCAGCATCCGAGGGTGTGGGGCTGACTGCCATGAGCCATGGTGCCCTGCCTGGACTCCCATGCTTTTTTGTCGGTGGTAACACAAAAGAACTCCCTGGGATGGAGGCCACCACATTCCCTGTGGCTGGGACGGTGAGTGCCACCACACGTGACTCCAGTGTTTGCGTTCCAGGGAGCGACGTGATCTCACTACGTGGCTGAGGCTGGTCTCAAACTCCTGTTCTCCAGCAATTCCCCCAA
>NW_006988011.1:0-706 GCF_000164805.1 Carlito syrichta
TTCCTGAGGCTCCCTGGCCGGTTACAATGGCTCTCCTATCCAAGGTGAGAAATGTTCCCCAGGAAGGCCGACCCTCTGACTTAGCAACTAGGACCTTACACCAAGAAAGGCCAGGGACACATCCCTCACCCAGAGACATTTCTCCCTCTCCAATCCCATTTTTCCTGACTCTAAAACCAGTCTCCCTGTGAACACACCATACACAGATGAGAATCTATGGATGATTCTGAAGATTTTGGAGACAGGGTTTGGCTCTGAGTCCCAAGTTGGGGCCTGGGGACATGGCCATCGTTTACGGCCAGCCTTGAAATCGCAGGCCTTGGTGATCATCCCGCCTCGGCCCCCAGAGTGGCCAGGACAATGGGCAACTCGAGCCCAGCAACCTGTTTGAATGGGTGCGGAGACAGGGTCTCCCTGCATGGTCTGGGTGGGCCTCGGGCTCCTGGGATCCAGCCATCCTCCTGCTTTGGGCTCACAGAGACCTGAGATTCCAGGCGTGGGCTGCTGCAACAGGACTTCTTGTTTGTTTTTGATGAAGGACTGAGGGTTGGCTCGGGAACTCAACCTCGTCATCAAAGTACATTTGGAAGCCGAGGCCAGAGGCCAACTTGAGCCCACTGGTGGAGTTCCACCCAGACATCTAAGTGAGACTTTGTCTCAACCCTCCAACCCAAATAAGCCGGGTGTGGTGGCACCTGCCTTCTTT
>NW_006988012.1:0-731 GCF_000164805.1 Carlito syrichta
AAACGGAAGCAGTTCCTCTGAAACCGGAAGAGGACAATGATTTCCATTCTCACCCCTCCTGTGAAACATTGTGTCCTAGCTAGAGTAATTATACAAGAAGGAAATTAGGGGTGTCCAAACAGGAAAATAGGTACTTAAGTTATCCCTCTTGGTTGATGATACGATCCTATTTCCCTCGAAAATCCAAGAAAATCTGTCAGAAGCCTCCTTGCACTGACAAAGGCCTTTGACAAAGTCTCTGGTTACAAAATAAATGTCCAAAAGACAGTCACATCCTTATACACCAACAACAAACAGGCAGAGGACTGAATAAAAAGTCAATCCCATTCACAATAGCTACACACACACAAAATAAAAATAAAAACCTCAGCATCTTCCTAGCCAGAGAAGTGAAAGATCTTTACAATGAAAACTACAAAACACAGCTCAAAGAAATCCAAGAAGACACAAACAAATGGAAAACGATTCCATGCTCATGGATAGGAGGAATGAACGTTTTAAAGATATCCATCCAACCCAATGCAATCCACTGATTCAGCACAATACCCATTAAATTAACAATAGCATTCTTCTCAGATCAGGAAATGATAATACATAAATTCACATGAAAACATAAATGACCACAAATACCCAAAATCATCCCCAGGGGAAAAAAAAAACATGCAGGAGGTATCACACTTCGAGACTTTAAACTTTACTATAAGGTTCCAATAAAAAACAGTATGGTATGG
>NW_006988013.1:0-864 GCF_000164805.1 Carlito syrichta
CCCCAAAATCATGTCTGGCGTGTTTGTCCCTGGAGTACTGGATGCTTGGGGGCTGAGGTTTGAGGACAGCCTGAGTCCCACAGGTCGAGGCCCCAGGGCCACGATATGCCACTGTGCCCCATACTGGCCAATGGAGTCTTTAGTGACATAAGATGCCTACCACATGCATCATGATGGGTGTCCCCGGATCCCCAAGGAAAGGTCTGCATTGGCAGGGAACAACTGGGAAATCAGAAGAGGAAGAAGCACTCCCCCCACCTGAAGGTGGCAGACAGGGTGATTGGAACCTGGACTGGCTGTGGCCTTGCAGGTCTACCTTAAACCCTTTGTGCCAAACAGCCTCCCTACCTTTGGGCCTTCTCTTCCATGTGCTTACAGGCATCTTTGTCATGGAACACGAGTGTGGATGGTGTAAGCAAGGCTTCTGGGATGTGTGGCCAAAGGCATGGGATGGACATGACCAGTAGCTACCTTTGAAACCTCCCAGGAACAAAAGGCTGGAAAGTGCCTTTACCTAACCCATCCCTAAGGGTGTCTTCTCATACTGGGTAGCAGGGGTGGTGGTGATGGTGGTGGCGATTATAATTTGCAGTCGAAATTCCACTCTGTCACCCAGGTTGGAGGGCATGGGCATGCTCACTGCCTCTGTTGTCACCACCTGCTGGGCTCAGGCAATCCTCATTCATTGTACCCCAATTGGATGAATCCACAGTTCTGTGCCACCATGCCCACTTAATCTTTGGATTTATTGTTTGATGCCTGAGTTGAGGTCTCACCCCATGTCCCAGGCTGATGTTGAACACACAGCCACAGGTTGTCCACTTGCCTGGGAATCTGAAGGGCCGGGATCCCAAACTGAGCCCC
>NW_006988014.1:0-808 GCF_000164805.1 Carlito syrichta
CGCAGATTCCCACTACTGCCAATCCCGCCCCCACTCCCTCAGCAGTTTCCCACTACTTATGACAATTATGTTAGAGTTCATGAGTTAGTCTGGTCCACTTTTCCTGAAAGATGTCTGTCTTAGTTGTTGCTCACGAGATTGACCAGACCCCAGATGTTATCTTGAATCCCAAGCAGGTGTCAGTGGGCCAGCTTGAAGTCCAGGTGGGCCGCAGTGTAGTCAGGTGCTTGCCAGAGGCATGAGATGTGATTTTAATTCAGCTCTCCCTAACTTTCCAACATAAGAGCCAGTTAAACGCACCTAGCAAGGTCCTAAGTTGGTTACAAATTAAAAACAATAACTATGAATGACAAAAGTTTAGACAGTCACCATTCAAAGCACAACCAACAAGAAAACCTGGCTATTCTATAATATACAACGTTTTCTAAAAGACAGTTCTGATAAAGTCAAAATGACTTCCTTCCACATCAGCGTTTTACCATAAACAGATCGCATTTCTTTCTAGATGTCCCAACTGGAGCGCAGATGTTTATCATAAGGTACGCAAAGTAAAATTAGTAGTTCAGTCATCATCTCTGCAAGTTTTCCATTTGCAAATAATCGTTATACATATATACGCAATTCAACTGGTATATTGCATCCGTCTTTTACGATAAATAGAAGAGGTTTGTTTTCCAGTTTTCTGACTAGAGCACAGATGTCCATCAAGGTACACGCAAAGTAAAATTAGCTACCATTGCTGCGTTATTTTTTTATCGCAATATTCCATGACAAATAAACATTGCACATGTTCATGCAGTTTATTTTT
>NW_006988015.1:0-725 GCF_000164805.1 Carlito syrichta
ATTAGCTAACTAGCAAGCTAGCGTACTCAAATAGCTGACTAAAGCCATTTGCTGACTAGTTAGCCTGCTGACTCAACCAGCTGACTTAACACCTTAGTTAACTAGCTAATTACCTGACTCAACCTGCTGACAACCCATTAGCTAATTACCCAGAAATCTAGTTACACAGCTGATTTAACTAGTTGATTAATGAGCTAGGCAGCTGGCCAGCCAGGTGACTAAACTAGCTGACTTAACTAGATATACAGACAGCTATGCATCTGACTTAACTAGCTCTGTACCACTATAGCCACCTGGATAGCATGCTGACTTATCTAGGTGACATATGTGCTGGTTAGCCAACACACTTAAATAGTTCACAACCTAGCCAGCAAGCTTGCTATCCAGCTGATTTAGCTAGCTGTCTTAACTAGCTGACCTGCGTTCTAGCCAGTTGAATTCACTAGCATGCTGCCTAGCTAACCAGCTGTCTATCCAGCTGAATTAACTAGTTGACGTATCTAGCTAGCCAGCTGTCTACCTGATGACTTAATTAGCAAACTACCTAGCTAGCCACCTGCTTTCTCAGCTGACTTAATTAGGTGACTTAACTAGATAGCCAGCTGGCATAGACAGCTGACATATCTAGCTAGCTACCTAGCTAGCAAGCTGGTTAACCACCTGTCTTAACTATCTGACTTAACTAGCTAACCAGCTGGCTAGACAGCTGACTTAATTGCCTAGCT
>NW_006988016.1:0-777 GCF_000164805.1 Carlito syrichta
CGCGAGCAAGCCAACTACTTAGCTGATCTGTTAGACTGCGAGCGAGCTGACAAGTTAGTTGACCTGTTGACTGGAAAGCACACCAACTAGTTTGCTTATCTGTTATCAGGTGAGTGAGCTGATTAATTAGCTGACCTGATGGAAAGACATTGAGCCCACTAGTTAGCTCACTGGCCACCTGAGTTGCTAGCCGACTAGTTAGCTAAGTAAATAGCTGATTTGCTAGCTGACTTAACTAGATAGCTGACTACCTAGCTGACTATCTAGCTGACATTACTATCTAGCAAAGAAGCTATCTAGCTGTATAAGTACCTGACTTAACTAGCTAGCTAACTGGCTAGTTATAGGGCTAGCTGACTTAATTATCTACCTGACTAGCAGGCTGAATAGCTAGCTGACTTAACTGGCTATCTGACTAGTAACATGACTAGCTAGCTGACTTAACTAGGTATCTGTATAGTTAGCTGATTTCCTAGCTCACTTAACTAGCTAGCTGACTAGCTAGTAGACTTAACCAGCGCTGACTAACTAGTTGGCTGGCTAGCTGGCTAGTCAGCTGACTTAACTAGCTAGCAACCTGGTTGGATATATGGCTAGCCAGCTGTCTTAACTAGCTAGCTCCCTGGCTGGCTAGCTGGCTAGGCAACTGGCAATCTAGCCAGTGGGATGGCTACCTGGCTAGCCAGCCAGTTAATAGCCAGCCACCTGGTTGGACAGGGATAGCAAGTCGGCTTAATAGCCAGCCACCCTGCTGGTCAGCTGGCTAACCAGCCGGTT
>NW_006988017.1:0-946 GCF_000164805.1 Carlito syrichta
ATCTGTCCTTTTTTATGGCTACATACTATTCTACTGAGTATATACCACATATCCTTTCCAACTTTGATGGGTAACATGGTTCGTACCATGTTTTCTTGCAATTGTGATTAGAGCTGCAAAAGTCATACTCGCGCAGGTATCTTTACGGTAAAATGATTTGAGTTCATTCAGGTATATTCTCGATAGTGTTATTACTGAGTCACATGGTAGGTCAATATCTTTCCCATTTACAAACTACCACACGGTTTTCCAAAGATGTTACTCTACTTTTGAGTCCACATGCAGCGAAGAAGCATTTATTTGTTCCCAAATCCTTACCTGCATCAGTTATTGCTTGCTTTATTAATGATGGCCAGTCTTACAAGGGGTATATGGTATTTCAAAGTGGTTTCATTTCTATTTCTTTGATGATGAGTGAGGATGAGCAATTTTCATGTGTCTGCTGGCTTCCCATATCTCTTCTTATGAAAAGTGTCCAATCACATATTGTGCACACTTTTAAAAGGGCAAGTTTGTCTGATTTTGCTGAGTGTTAGAGTTTCTTGTAGATCCTAGATGTCATTTCTTTTTACAGAAATATAGGTGGAGAATCTTTTCCCCCATTCTGTTGGCTGTATCCTTACTCTTCTGATGGTTTCTTTTGTTTTGCAGAAGTATATTAATTTGATGTGGTACCACTTATCTAACTTACTCCTTAAGGCATGGGTATTTAGAGCTCTGAAGAGGAATTAGTTTCCGGTTCCAGTTTCCCTAATGGTGTCTTCTGCATTTTGTAAGATTATTATAATTTGGTCTTTTACACTTCGGTCTTTGATCCATTTTGAATTCATGTGTATGGTGACAGATATGGGTCCTGTTTCAATCTTGTGCATGTTTTCAGCCTTTTCCCTGCACCATTTACTGAATATATTCTCCATTACCCAGTGGGTCTTGGAGGTTTTTTCAA
>NW_006988018.1:0-1423 GCF_000164805.1 Carlito syrichta
TCATTGTTTTCAGCTATGATTGGTCACCTGCATTCCATAACTCATTGCTGGTAATATGCATACCCTAGGAGACAACCTTGGTCAGAGGCCACTCCCCAAGGGAGGGGGCAGGGAGAGGCCAGCTATAAAGGGAAACAGCTTGTCTGAACAAAGTTTCACACTAGAGCAAAAGGTAACAACAAATGTGATTTGAACCTAGGTCTTTGTGATGCTAACACACCATGTTTCTTCTAAACATATACATGAGGAAATTTGCTTTTTTCCAGTTCATACTGGGAAGAGAGGGAAGGAACTAGAAGGGCACAGTCAATATTTCCTGATACTATAATAATGATAATAACAGCAAACACTTCCATCGTAATTAAAATGCACCTGGTACTGTTTTAAGTAGTCTAGATATGTGGCTCATGTAATTAACTCACTAATCCAGAGTGGGCTTCTGTTGTGAGTCTCCTTACTGTCTAGATGAGTAAACTGAGGCTAAAAGAGTTCACAAACTTGCCTAAAGTCAAACAGATTGTAAGCGGCAGATCTGGGATTCATAACCAGTCGATGTGAGAGCTAACTGGAGGCCCTTAGCTAGTCTGCCTCTAAACAACCCTACATGGGACACAGGAAGAAGATAACCAGAAGAACCTGGAAGAAAAGGAATCGAGAATACACAAAGACTTTCCCAGTCACTTGGCAGGCTTTCACTACAACTTTATCAAGAGAAAGTAGAGATTTGTATCAGCACCTCATTACACAGATGACCTTCACAAGACCTTCAACTTGAGGCTTAATTAGATCCAGGGCAAGTCATACCATTATGTTATAAATTAGACTTCTAGTTCCTGCAGGTAAAATGTGATAAATTAGGTTTTATTTCTGGAAAACCATTAGAATCAATAAAAATACCAAAATAATCACAAGAATACAGGAATGAAACACAAATGTAAGCTTTTGGTGTGGACATTTCTTATGTTAAACACTTAAGTTTTGTTTCTGCATGTACTAGTCTTGTTGAAGGTTGTTAAAACAGGAATCAATGAAGTTTGTGAAAGGGTTTAGTCTTTTTACCTCAGCATAACCATTAGAAAGCATTCAGGCCAGGCTCGGTGGCTCAGCCTGTAATCCCGTGCTTTGGGAGGCCGAGGTAAGTGGATTGCCTGGGCCTGAGGGTTCGAGACCCGCCTGGACAACTTGGCGAGACCTCATCTCTACAATAAATGAAAAAAATTGCCGGGCGTGGTAGCGCACACCTGTAGTTCCAACTACTTGGGAGGCTGAGGTGGAAGGATCGCTGGAGCCCAGCCGGTCAAGGCTATGGTGGCCGGGAGTGGCTACTGCACTCCAGTCTGGGTGACAGAGTGAGGCTCCAACTCAAAAAAAAGAAAACATCCAGACATTCTACTGCAGGACAAACAGCAGCCTATCTCATCCC
>NW_006988019.1:0-6845 GCF_000164805.1 Carlito syrichta
CTGAGCCAACCTGGAAGCTCCTACAAGAGAAGCTCCGAAATGCTTTCCCTGGAGACGACCATGAAGAAGGGGCAGACACGTAGCCAGAAGACTGGCTCCAAAGGTCATCTGTTGAGCGACCCAGAAAAGTCTTCAGAGGAGGACCTTGAGTTTAACTCTGGGAAGGACCTAGAAAGTCACCCGACAGAGAAGAACGTAAGGGCCTCAGGGATGAGCCTCCATCAGAAACAACTAGAAAATGCCCTGACGGTGCACTTGAGCAAAAAATCTGAGGAGATCATTCGTGGTTGGATCCCTGAGACTGTGCACACCTCATTTCATGGCATCAAGCACACATTGCCTCTTCCTGAGAAATCCCACGACCAGATGAAATGCAGAAAGTCGACACCGTTGGTGAGCGAGGACTACCACCTCGATACCTCCCAGGAGCTTGTCTTCCTCAGTTCCAGCAAACAGAAGATGTTGGAAGACCACATTCACCGTTTCCATTCGAGGATGCTGTGGGGCCTTCCCTCCAGGGTCCTTGAGTCCCTCAAAATCTTTAACTTGAAAGAGACCTCATCGCAGCCCCTTTCCCATTCTAGCGTTCCCTCCTCAGCCAACTTTGTTTCTGGGGTGGATTCCAAAGATGGGGACTCCGGGCCTCTTAAAAGAAGCTCTAAAGCTTTCCAAGGAGAAAAGATAGGAAGAACAAACCCGGGTCCCCAGCCCGGGATCATCCTCGGCCTGTCGGCTCCTCGGTGAGCAAAGAAAGTCAGGGGATCCTGAGACAACTGCCCTCTGAAGTGGACCCCAAGCAAACAAAGACCATCCAGATGCTTGAGGATGGCAGGCAGACTTTTCTGCCCCGCGCTCACAGCATCATGGACAAAGGGAGTCAGAAACAGCCTGCGGCAGCCGAGAAACACACCCTAGAGCTGCCCGCAAAGCAAGCTGAGGCTGAATGCGATTCCAAGGCTAAGACGGGGAGCCCCAGCAACAGCGTGGAAAGGCTTCAGGACAAAAGCAAGGTGGAGAAGAACTCAGAACACTGTTCCATCTCCAACAAGTCCGGGGAGATAGTCAAGGCAGAGGAGCTCTATGGTCTTCCATCACAATCGAGTAAAACCTCAACAATGAGGGAGCCAGAAAGCTCCCCCAAGATCACCATGAATCTCAGTCATGCAGAAATTACTCCGACCCCTGAAGGTTCCCCACCAAGATTATCAGTCCCCTGTGACCCGAAACCATCAGAACTTAAAAGTCAGATGCTGAGTGAGTTAACAGTTAAGTTGGAGAACAGGGAGCACGGCCAGGCTCAAAGCCATCCCACGGCCATGTCCCTCACCTCAGATAACTGGACTCCCAAGACCTTACTGACTCATGCCCAGGGCAGCTCCAGTGGGGACAGGGCAGCTTCCCAGGTGCTGCTTGTCCACTCAGGGGACAGAGGGATCAGCGTGGAGCAGCAGCAGAAGTCCTGGGTCCCTAAACATGTTTTACGGAAGGACCCGGAGAAGAATTTCCCTCCAGCCACAAAGAGACCCACCCCTCAAGGACATGAAGCAAGAGAGCTTGGCGGAGGAGACGCAGGGTTGGAGACATCCCGACCCAGGACAAAGGGCCACCCTGCTCAGGACAGCACATTAAAGAAGACGTTTGGGAGCAAGGCTTCTCCAAGCCTGTCCACAAAGGAGCAGCCTGCTTCTGAAAATGTTTTCAAAAACCCCATGGAAATATTTTGGCAGTGGCTCTCTAAATCTAGCCCGACCCGCAAAGGGCAAGCGAGTTCCCTGTCGTCACCTGTGCAGAACGGAGTCCCACTTGCACGGGGAGCTGCCTCTACTGTGACGACGAAGGACCAGCAAAGTATGACGGATCTTGGGATGTTCCCAGAGGAGAAGCTGGGTCGTGGGCATGTGACAGATGTCCCCTCCCCCCGAGACCCCCTTTCCTGTGGTGTGAAGTCTGGAAAAACTCAGCACAAGGCGGAACTGCAGGTCCAGGCGGAGCCTGCCCGGGGCCATCCCCGCCAGTACATAGCTCCTTCCAGTAAAGCAATTTGTTCCAAGGCCCGCAGCCAAGAAGCGGCCTTTGTGGGCCAGGGTTATCCTACAAGAATTAGACAGGCCAGGGACAAAGAGGGAAAACCCCAGAAAGTCGTGGCATTGGAGGACCAGAAAATGTGTCCGAGGCATCCCCTATCCATGCACCAGAGGAAGCCCGTGCCCCCTCCAAACCCCACTGCCAGGTGTCAAGTAGGCCGGGTGCCTCCGGCGGTCCCTACCCCTGCTGATAGCTCTGTGCCCAGAGTTTTGTCTTTATTTTTTAGGCAGAAAATGCCTCCCAAGCATTTCCAGGAGGGAAAATTCTCCTCCCCACAAAAATAACTCATTCTTTGTTGAGGATATTGCTTCTCCCCAATAAATGCTCTAATAAAAGTGGCATCTCTTCTGTGGACTGCGTTGGGGGCCTAGGGTTTGGGTATCCCAGAGCTTGGCTTTAGGGGAATATGGGGATTAGTTCGGCTCTTACAGACTGCCTCCTCAGGCTTCTAGAAGGTGACCAGTTCCCTGAATCCTTTGTGGAGGAATGGGTTCATGTGCGTCTCTGAAGAAGTCTGAGGAGATGGACTCCGTGTCCTGCCTCTTAGCGTCCCCTTAATGACTTGGTATGGCAGCCGGCACTTTCGTCCTCCTTGACTGTTTCACATCTTTTAGTAAGGAAGATGGGTCTTGTATATCTGAAGAGAGGGTCAGGGATAGATATATTTTTCCAAAAATGGGGGTTTAATCATTTTTCAGACACATTTGTCAGTGATCCGAGGCCCACACGGGGGTGGGAGTGTTTGGGAATATTGCTGCAGTGGATCCCGGGCTGGCTGGGGTAGGGTCTTCGGAGCAGGTTGAATGTTGCTGAACAACCTGTCGTGCAGGACATGTTCACGTGTTGGGGAAGCATATTTTTGACCTTGACGCTGAGGTTTTCCTACCAGAAAGTCACCTTGGGGTGGTGCTGTTTCTCCCTGGGCATTTCTTCAGGCTGCCTGAATCGATGACATCTCGGCAAAAGGAGCACCAGCTGTCAGTGGCAGGGCTGTTGACTAGGCAGCCCCCCTACGTCTGAGGGTAAAATAAAGCTGAGAGCAAAGATCTTTTAGAGTAGTGGGAAAGCAAGAAAAGAGAAAGACGGGGAGGAGTGACCTTGCTGGTCGGACAAAGGTTTACGCTCATCGTCTCGATCTCTTGTCCCTGCGCCCCCTTTTCCCGTCTGATCCAAGCTCCTCTTCCTTGACGCTGACGAGAACACGGCAGAGCTGAGTGGTGTCATTCTGGCAGAAGTGTCCTTTGAGCTGGTCTTTGAGTACGAAAACAGGCTCTTGTCAGACAAAGCATCCCCTTCTTCTCACAAGGTGATTGTAGTGTCTTCCGTTTACACATGCTGAGGACAGCGTGAAAGATCTTCCCTTGAATGTGTCCAGTTCCCTTATCAGGATGGAGGTGCCGCCCGTGACCCTCATGGGCCTGGTGGAGCATGGCAAGCATCCCCCAGAACACCTGCCGCTCGTGATCCAGAGGTGTTATCCGGACTACACCCTAGGGTTACAGATATTTAGGCTCACTATGGGCTTTTTGTTTGTTTGAGTCAGGATCACGGCTCACTGCAGCCTTGGCCTCCTGGGCTCAGGCGATCTTCCTACCTCAGCCTCCCAAGTAGCTGGGACTACAGGTGAGTGCCACCATGCCCAACTTATTTTATCGATTTTTATTTTCTAGTAGAGATGAGGTCTCGCTATGTTGCATATGCTGGTGTCAAACTCCTGGGCTCAAGTAATTCTCCCACATTTGCCTCCCAAAGTGCTGGGATTACAGGCGAGTCTCAGTGAGGTTGGACACCATGAACCTTTTTATGCTCTTGTTGGCCAAGACTGAGCGCATACCCACCTGGAAAACAAAGATCAGCAGAAAAGGCAACTCCACTCACTGTACAGACTGGGACTCAAGAGGGAGGTGAGGTTTTTTTGTTGTTGTTTTTTTTGAGACGGCACTTGAAGTCATTTTCCCAGAAAAATTTGCGAATGTCTAGTGTCACACACAAAAGCAAAACAGATGCCCACTATAGTCCCCTCACTCTACCGTACTCCTGTTTTCTTATCCAAAGTTATACCATTGACCTTCCAGTGTCTGAAGCTTAGAGTTACAGAAAGAATGCAGATTCCGTACAGGCCCAAAGAAGGACAACATGGGGGCTGGGTCCCGGGTATGGGGGAAAGAACTTGTGGAGGCGGAGAATCTGTAGGGGACCCCAACGTCCCGGCCTCCCAATTCCTCTATTGGTACTTCTTAGTGTCCTTTGTCTCCACTGGATTCAGTTACTGCCACACTCAGAGCTTCCATCAGGAACCCCTCTGCACCTGTCATGACACAGCCTGGCCCTCCACCCTTGACCTCATCCTCTCGCCCTTCCAGCATATGCCCTCAATTCATCCAATTTTCAACTCAACATCATTAATTTTTCGACTTGATTCTCCATCCCCCAAGCTCTTGTCTTCCTTTCCTCCTCCTCCAAGGCCAACTTCATGGTCTGTCCCACAAACAATAGATTAAGGTTCCACTTCAAAGAGTTCTCATCCAATACCCTTTAATCCATCCTATCTGAGAAAATTCCATCTCTCTGGCCTTTCCAGAACTGCCTTCCAATAAGTGACTGATCATTATTGGATTAAATATCACAATTTATCATCACCATGTTAAATGTATGGTCAGCTCCAGCACTACCTGGAAATAATTCATTCACACCAAAAATAATTACTAACAATAATTACTAATGTGCCTACAAACAGTAAAGAAAACAAATGGAGCTTACTTCACTTTTCCTTAGTACTCTCTCCTATGCTGCTCAAACGCATTTCAAACCTCCTGCACTTTTCTTAAACTTAGGCCATATGTCTGGTTCAACAGTCACAGAGAGACCAGAAGCCATTGGATGAAAACTTTTTTTTATCAAAATTCCTTTAAAAACTGTAACCATCCCTCCTTTTCTTCTTTTTTCTTTCCAAGATTTCTATCTTCAAAGGAATTATACTTTCTGAAATGTCTTTGAGAGATAGTTAAACTCTATTCTTGAGAGGGACTTATCCATTCTTACCTTGTAAAGGGTGGACAGTATATGCTTTCAATGGATGACGTATATGGTATGTGAACTGGACTTCAATAAAATTGTTTTAAGAAGTAATAAAGCATTTACAATAAGTGCTCGGGGATGACAAGAACCCAAGAGCAGACAGCAAAAGCGGTCAACACATGTTTGGACGACGGATTCCGGTAGAGGAGGGAACTGACTTAGCAGAGCAGACAAAGCCACAGCTTCCTTTATTGCTCCCTCCCTCTCCTTGGGATGCACTCAGCACGTTTTATTTTTTAAAGCTTTGTATTGCAAAAGTGTTTGTCAACATATACAAAACCGATAGAAGAACACGACTCCCCATATACTCACCACGCAACTTTTTCACAATGATCATCCCTTGCCGTGGGTGAAGCACTCATCATCTACACTACGATTGAAGTGCAAAAGTCCATTTAAACATCTTGCTATCCATCTTAGAAGATATGCTGAGTGTCCTATGTCAAGGCTCTCACATTCCTTTGCTGCTGATCACACGAGGACCACATTTATCTGTAACCCACATTGACAGCATCGGTGACTGAAACACCTCGAGCTTTGCTGGCCTTGGCCTCCAGTTCTGCTTTGCCTTTTAGTCAGCCCCAAGGCATCGATTGATTTCCTACCCTCAAACCCTACAAGGAATAATCTTATAAAGTCAGGACACGATATTGCTGTCCCCTAATCACACAGTAACTATAACATGAAAAAAGTCTAGAGGCAGAAAACTGTACAAGCTGATACAACTTAAGACTGACGTAAATTTTTTCAACTATTTGGAAGATTTTTTTTCCTGGCACACATTTAAAATGAGGTATTGTGTTTCCAGATAAATACAGTAAACCAAATACACAATCTCATCTCCTCTCCTTCCTCAAATGCTATTAAAAGTAAAGGATTATGTGAAGAGATATTCGACATCACCATCAGGAAAATACAAATTTAAATCAATAGTAGCTATCGCTGCACCCCCATTAGGATGACTAGAATCAAAATATCAAGTAAGCATTTGAGAGAACTTGGAGACACTGCAAGTCTCAACACTGTGCTGATAGGAATGCAGAATACCACAGCTTTTGGGAAAACAGCCTGACAGTTCCTCAAAATGTTAAACAGAGTTGGCTTATAGCCCCAGTAATCCCACTCCTCAATATACATCCGAGACAAATGAAAACAAATGTCCACACAGAAACTTGTATGCAATAGTTCACAGCATTGTTCTTGATAGCCAAAAGGTAGAAACAACCCAGATAGATGTTCATCAACTGATGAATGTATAAATAAAATGTAGCATATCCATTCAATGGAATATTATTCAGTCATAAAAAAGGAATATAGTATCGATACATGCAACAGCATGGATGAACCTTGAAAACACTTATGCTGAGTAAAAGAAGTCACTTGCAAATATCCACATATGCTTCTATTCTTATGCCATGCTCAGAATAGAGAACTCTATAGAAACAGAAAGTAGATTCATGTTTGCTCAGGGACAGGGGCATGAGAGGTGAGAAGGTGTCAGTGAATGTGTAAGAGGTTTCTTTTGGAAATCTTGAAGGTGTTTTAAAACTGACTTGTGGTGGTTGTACAACTGTGAGTATAGTAGAAATCATTGAATTATACACCATAATTGGGTGGCATATAGTATGCGAGCTACATTTCCATAAAACTGTTAAAAAACAGTGAAGGATTTAAAAAGAACG
>NW_006988020.1:0-763 GCF_000164805.1 Carlito syrichta
CAGCTGACTAGACAGTTGACTTAACTAGTTCACTACCTAGCAATCCAGCTGGCTAGCCAGCTGACTTAACTAGGTGAATTAACTAGCTAGCTACCTAGGTATCCAGCTGACTTAAATAGTTAGTTAACTAGCTAGCAACCTAGCTAACCATCTGACTTAAACAGTTAGCTATCTATCAAGCTACATACCTAACAAGCTAACTTAAATAGATGGCTAGCTAGCTAGCTGACCTAACCAACTAGCTACCTATTTAGCTTACTTGCTATCTAACATGCTAGCTAGCTGACTTAATCATCTGACTTAACTCGTTAGCTAATGAGCTAGCTAGCTGTCTCAACCAGATGACTTAACTCATTAGCTAACTAGCTAGCTAGATTACTCATCCAGCTGACTTAACTCGTTAGCTAGCTAGCTAGCTAGCCTACTCAACCAGCTGACTCAACTCTTTTGGTAATTAACTTGCTAGTTGACTCAACTAGGTGACTTAATCCATTAGTTAACTAGCTAACTACCTAACCCAACCTGCTGAATTAACCTGTTAGCTAACTTGCTTGCTCGCTGTCTTAACCAGCTGACTTAATTAGAAAGCTGACTTAACTAGCAGAGTAGCTAGCTTACTTAACTTCTTAGCTAGCTGAATTAACTGGCTGACTTAACTGGTTAGCTAGCTGACCTAACTACCTGGATTAAATACTTAGCTAACTATTTCACTGGCTGAATAACTAGCTGACTTAACTAAATAGTTGACTAGTTAGGTAGCAGA
>NW_006988021.1:0-844 GCF_000164805.1 Carlito syrichta
TTACCTGGCTTGGGTATCAATGTGATGTTAGCTTCATAAAATGACTTGGGAAGAGTTCCGTGTTTCTCAGTTGACTGGAATACTTTCAATAGAATTGGAATCACTTCTTCCTTGTATGTTTTGTAGAATTCTGCTGGAAAGCCATTTGATCCAGGGTTTTATTTATTTATTTTTTAGGTAGTTTTCTTATGACATAGTCAATTTCCTAGATTGTTATTGGTATATTTAGGGTCTAGAATTCTTCTTTCAACCTAGGGAGGTTGTGTGATATCAGAAAGTCCTCTATTTCCTTTCGGTTTTCAGGTTTTCTTCCATACAAGTGTACATAGTAGACTCTGATTATCTTTTCTATTTCTTCATGGTCAGATGTGACTTCAACTTTTGTGTTTCTGAATGTATTTATTTGGGCTTCCCCCCCCTCTTTTTCTTGGTCATTCTAGCTATGGGACCATCAATCTTGTTTACCTTTTCAAAGAACCAGTCTTTCGTTTCACTGATTTTTTGTATTAACTTTTTGTCTTCTTTGTCACAGATTTGGGCTTTTGTTTTGGTGAGCTGCATTCTTTTGCTGAAGTTAGGGTTTTGGTGGTCTTATTTTTCCAGCTTCCTTAGGTGACTTGTTAGGCTGTTGACTTGTGATCTTTCCATTTTTTTTTCATGTTCATTTGCAAGATATGAATTCTCCTCTTACTTTTGCTTTCATGGCATCCCAGAGATTTTGTTTAGATGTTTCTTCAATTTCATTTGTTTCCAGGTGTCTTTTAATCTCTTTTTTGATTTCCACATTGACCCAGGAGTCGCTTAGCATCATGCTGTTTAGTGTCCATGTCTTTGTGGGTTTGGG
>NW_006988022.1:0-745 GCF_000164805.1 Carlito syrichta
TTGCCCAAGTGGGTCTCGAACCCGCAGGCTCAGGCAATTCACTCACCTCAGCCTCCCAAAGGCACAGCATTACAGGCTGAGCCACCGAGCCTGGCTTACATGGAAGTTAAACAATATTCTTTAGTATGTCTTCTGGATTAACCCAGAAATTAAGTCTGAAATACAGTGATTCCTAGATACAAATAAAAATGAAGATACAGCATACCCGAACCTCTAGAATATCATGAAATCAGTGCTGAGAGGGAATTCTATAGCATTGTAGGCACCTATGAAGAAAATAGAAAGATATCAAGTAAATAGTCAAATGTTACACCTAAGGGAGCTGGAAAGACAAGAGCTATGTGATCCCAGAGTCAGTAGTACTGTAGAAATTTTCAAAAGAGGGTCACTGCTGAATAAAATGTTTGACTTTCACATTTTGAATTTGAGGTGGGGAAAGGGATTGGGGATCAGAAATTACTTATTGAGTACAATGTTCACTCTCTAGGGAATGGGCCACCTGAGACCCAACCCCCACCACTCTATGATATGTCTACATAACAAACATGCCCGTGTACCTCTGGAATCTAAAATGAAAATGGAAAATAATAGAGTGCCTGTGAGTATTGTTACAATATAAATACTCTGGAGGATGCTTCCTGTTATTAAAACCTGAATTTTTTTTTTGAGTTGTAATCTCACTCTGCCACCCAGGCTGGAGTGCAGTGCTGCTCCTAGCCACCACAGCCTTGACCTACTGGGCTCT
>NW_006988023.1:0-578 GCF_000164805.1 Carlito syrichta
CGCATCTATTATTGTTTGTTTTATTAATGATAGCTAGTCTTACAAGGTGTATGTGAAATTTCCAAGTGGTTCATTTGCATTTCTTCGATGAGTGAAGCTGAGCAATTTTCATGTGTCTGCTGGTTGTCTGTATCTCTTCTTATGAAAAGTGATCAATCACGTATTTTGCTCACTTTTTAAAGGGAATATTTGTCTGATTTTTATGAGTGTTTGAGCAATTTTCATGTGTCTGCTGGTTGTCTGTATCTCTTCTTATGAAAAGTGATCAATCACGTATTTTGCTCACTTTTTAAAGGGAATATTTGTCTGATTTTTATGAGTGTTTGAGTTTCTTGTAGATGTTAGATTTTATGGCTTTTTACAGATATATAGGTGGAGATTGTTTTTCCCATCTGCTGACTGTATCCCTGCAATTCTGATGGTTTCTTTTGTTTTGCAGAAGTATATTAATTTGATGAGATCCTACTAGTCTAACTTACTTCTTAAGGTGTGGGTATTTAGCGCTCTGAAGAGCAATTAGGTTCCAGTTCCAGTTTCCCTAATTGTGTCTCCTGCGATTTCTAAGATTATTATAATTT
>NW_006988024.1:0-577 GCF_000164805.1 Carlito syrichta
ATTCACACGACCTCTTGCTACGGAAGAATAAGTAATCTTGCTTACACGAGTCCTCCATCCCAAAAACCTACAGAACGTGTTGCTAAGAGAATGAGCATGATTCAGGTTTTGGGAGTAGGAATCTGGATAATGGGAGTCCTCATATACAGGAAACTGTACTGTCTATTGCTAAAGGAGAATAAGGAATCTGGTTTACATGTGTCCTCCATCCCAATAAAACTTCAGGGTTTCTTGCTAACGGATAAACAAGAATTTGGGTTTTTGAAGCATAAACTAGGAAATGAAATCCTCATATACAGGCAACTGCACTGACTTTTCCTAAGAAAGAATAAGGAATGTTGGTAACATGTTTTCTCAATCTCCAAAAACGGTTACGGCGTCTTCCTAAGATCTAAACAAGAATGAAGCTTTTGACGCATGTATCTGTGAACAGAAGTACTCATATACAGGCAACTGCATGGCTGTTGCTAAAAATATGGAATCTGTGTTATACGAGTCCTCAGTCCTGAAAATCTACAGGGCATCTTGCTGACAGCTAATGAAGAGGCAGGGATTCAAGGCATGGATGTGGGTAATA
>NW_006988025.1:0-6340 GCF_000164805.1 Carlito syrichta
ATCTCTGTATTGAAAACTTTTTTTATTTGAGATCTTTCTCTTTTTAAGGTAGGCATTTATTCCTATAAAATTCCTTCTTATTATTGCATTCATAGGTTTGGTAAATTCTGTCTTAATTTTCATTTGTCTTGAGATACTTGCAAAATTTACTTTGATTTGACTCAAAGGTTGTTCTAGAATGTGTTGTTTAGCTTCTGCATTTTTGTAAATTTTCCCATTTTATTTGTTGTGAATTCTAACTTATAACACTGTGGTCAGATAAAATACCAGAAATTACTTTGCCCTTCTAAAATTGTTAAAAACATGTTTTTGACCTAAAATGTGATTTATCCAGGAGAATATTCTGTTTGCACCTGAGAAGATATATATTCCTCTGCTATTGAGTGAAAAGTCCTGTATATGTTAGTTAAATACATTTAATCTACAGTATTATTTAAGTCAGCTGGTTCTTTATTGATTCTTGTGTCTGGATGTTCTATTCATTACTGTAATTGAGGTATTAAAGTTTATTAAAAAGAATAAGCTGAGTCCAAAATTATCAGGGGAAAAAAAGAATAATAAAAAGTAGAGGAAAAATAAGGAAACAGAAAATGAAAAAGAAGAAAATATCAAAAAAATCTAAGAGTTGGTTTTTTGAAAAGATTTTAAAAATTGACAAACTTCTATCTAGAGTAAGAGAAAAAAGAACTCAAATGAGTAAAATCCATAATGAAAAAGGAGACATTACAATGGATAACTCAGACATAAAATAGATCAATATGGGACAATTATGAACCATTATATGCTAACAAGCTGAATAAAACATGAATAAATTCCTAGACACAAAACTTACCAAAACTGAATTGGGAAGAAACAGAAAGCCTGAACAGACCAATTAACAAAAGACTAAATCAATAATCAAACCTCTCAACAAAGAACCTGATGGTTTCACAGATGAATTCCACCAAACATTCAAAGGATTAATACTGACATTTCTTACACTCATCCTAACTGTAAAACAGGAAACACTTCCAAACACATTTTATGAGGCTAGGATCACCCTGAAACCAAAATTAGTAAAAGTCTCTACAAGAAAAAAAAAACCACACAATATCTTTGATGAACACAGAAGCAAAACTCCTTAATAAAATGCTAGAAACCTATTCAACAGTACAATAAAATGATCACTCACCTTGACCAAATGGAATTTATCCCAGGAATGCAAGAATGGATTGCAAATCAAGCAATGTGATATAAAGTGATGATAAAATGAAGGGAAAAAAGCACAACCATCTCAATAGATGTAGAAAAAGCACGTGACAAACTTCAATACCTAGTCATGATTAAAACGCTCAACAAAATAGATATAGAATAATTTTACCTCAATACAATATAAGCTACATATGAAGAGCCCACAGCTCTTTTATCATATCATAATCAATTGCTAAGAACTAAAAGTTTGAGATCTGATCCACCCTCCTCCCACAGCAGTCTATGGGGCGTCTGACACACACTGAGAGCTACCCTATCAGCCTATGCTGAGAGCATGGAGAGGGGCTGGATTCCAAAGCTGAAAGGAAGCTGAAGTTACAGAACAGTCTCAGAGTGAATTTTTTTGTTGTTTTTTGTTTGCTTGTTTTTTAATTTGTTTTTTTTTTTATTTTAGGACTTTTTCTTTTATTTTCCTCTTCTCTCTTTCTTTTTTTGATTACATTCTCATACTTGCTTTGTTTCTGTTATTTTACTGATTTTTTTTTTTTTTTGAGTTGGTGTCTCACTCTATCACCCAGGCTGGAGTGCAGTGGCACACTCACAGCCACCCTAGTGATGACCTCCTGGGTTCCCGCAATCCTTCCACCTCAGTCTTCCAAGTAACAGGAACTACAGGCACATGCTAACACACCTGGCTAATTTTTTGTTTACTGGAGAGATGAGGTCTTGCCAAGTTGCCCAGGCTGGTCTCGAACCCATGGGCTCAGGCAACCCACTCGCCTCAGCCTCCCAAAGTGCTGGGATTATAGGTTGAGCCACAAAGCCCAGCCTTATTGATTTTTTTTAGATTTCCTGTGTATGTATGGATATTTTTGAGGGAAAGTATATCAATAGGGGGTTTTTGTCAGCTTGTGTGTTTGTATGATTGTCTGTATATTTTTGTTTTTTATAACCTTTTCTGTCTTTGTTTGTGTCTTTTTTTATTTGTAGGTTGGCACACCTCTCTGGTTTCCTTCTTCTTCTCTCTCTCCACCTTCCTCTCATCCCCCTCCTTCCTTATTCCATTATTTCCCTTTTTATTACCTCATTTTGTTTTTGGGGGCAAACCAATACCCCCACTACATGGATAAATTGCAAGGCAGTGGGAAGTAGTCTCCAGGGGGTCCACACACCTGTCAGAAGATACTAGACTCTGAAGATAGATTCTGAATCATAGCCCCCCCTCAATGAAATCTCAAAATGCAATAAGTTCAGACCCCTACCCACAGTACAGCTTCAGAATTGAACAAAGCCAGAGGATTCACATAAGGAAGAATAGGAGATTGAGCAAACAGAAGTAAAAACTACCTCCCCCATCCCTGAACAACAGAATTAAAGAAGAGGTTAGAAGTGGGGGGTGGAATCTACAAAAATGAAGAAAAATCAAAGGAACAATATGGGCCTCACATAGACCCCTGGGAGGTCAGTCACTGAAAATACAGACTTTGGAATGCAAACAGCGAAGAGCCCCCAGAATGACTCTATAGGCTGTACAGAAAAACAGAGAGGTGTACCACCTACAAATGACTCAAACCACAAATCCAAATATCAAGACATTAATAGAGAGAATAAATAGAATTGAGGAGAGACAAGAGGAAAGAATGGAGTTGATAACTGAGTTAGCAGCAATAAAGTATACAGTGAATGAATTAAATAAAAAACTGATAAACAAGGAAAGCAGAATTAACATAGCAGAAAAAAGAATCTCAGAGTTTGAAGGCCAAAATATAAAACAAACCCAAACTGTTAAAAACATAGAAAACAAGCTTAAAAAGACAGAACAAAATTTCCAAGAGATGAGCGAATATTTCAAGAAGCTGAAGATAAGATTAATTGGAATTTCTGAGGCAGACAGAGAGAAAGAGCTTGCCCTGGAACAAATATTCTATGAAATTATCCAAGAAAACTTCTCTCATCCCATCAGTGATGTGATCATTCAAACACAAGAGATTCAAGCAAGACAATAAATGAGATGACCAACTCCTAGACATATAGTAAATTGCCTACACTAAGTAGGTAAAAAAGAAACAAATTCTAAAGGCAGCAAGAGAAAAAGGTCAGACTACCTACTGGGGAAGACCAGTTAGAATAGCCGCAAACTTATCTACAGAAATACTTCAGTCTAAGAGAGCTTGGAGTCCAATCTTCAAAGTTGTCAAAGATAAACAATTTCACCAAGAATTTCCTACCCAGTTAAGCTAAGCCTCATCAGTGATGGAGTGTCCATGCCATAAGAGATAAGATAGACAAGTGGGACCTCATCAAACAGATAAACTTTTGCAAAACCAAAGAAACCATCAGGAGAGCAAGGAGACAGTACACAGAACAGGAAAAAATATTTGCCAACTGTATGTTTGACAAAGACCTAACATCTAGGATCTACAAGGAACTCAAATGTGCTAAGAGAAAAAAAACCAAATAGCCCTATTACAAAATAGGCAAAGAATATGAATAGACACTTCTCAAAAGAAGACATACGAGCAGTCAACAAATACATGAAAAAATGCCCAGCCTCAGTAGTCATCAAAGAAATGCATATTAAAACAACAGGGAGAGACCACATAACTCCAGTCAGGGTGGCCATCATCAATAATTCAAAAAACAGAGGCTGGAGAGGATGTGGGGAAAAGGGGACACTTCTACACTGCTGGTGGGAGTGCAAACTAATACAATTTTTGAGGGAAACAGTTTGGCGATTCCTAAAAGATCTAAAAATCAACTGTTCATATGACCTTGCAAGCCCCCTACTGGGAATATACATGGAGGAACCCAAATCATCACTCTATGAAAAAGATACCTGCACACGTTTATTGCAGCATTGTTCATAATAGCAAAAACATGGAACCAACCATGCTGTCCATCAAAAGAAAAATGGAGAAAAAAAAAGTGGTACATATGCACGATGGAATATTATGCAACCATAAAGAAGGACAAAATTATGAACTTCACAGCAACTTGGATGGATTTAGAGTCTATAATACTGAGTGATCTATCATAGAAACAAAGAACTGAGTATCACATGTCCTCATTCATAAGCGGACATTGAACAATTATAATACTATAAGAAAAGAATGGGCGGTCATGGGAAACTGTTAGGGAGTGGGGGCAAGCAGGGGCATGGGACGGGATTGGCAGTAGTGGTAATCTGCCAGAGGTGGGGAGGGCACACTTCATCAACGAGGGTACTGAAAAAAGAAAAAAAAGAAGTAAAAGTTATTTCTCTAGATCTGACACAAGACAAGGATACTCCTCCTTTGCCATCTCTTTTCAACATAATCCTGAAAAGGCCTAGCCAAGGTAATTAGACTAGAAAAAGAAATAAAAGGCATCCAAATTGGAAAGGCAGAAGTAAGTAAACTTATCTCTGTTTGCATGTAACATGACCATATATGTAGAAAACTCTAAAGACTCAACACAAAAACTCTTAAAACTAATAAACAAATTCAGTATTATAGAATAATACAAAATCTACATACAAAAATCAATCACATTCCTATATGAAACAACAAACTGTGAAAAAAGTACATTAAGAAAATAATCCCATAAGCTCGATGGCTCAAGTCTGTAATACCACCTCTTTGGAAGGTTGAGGTGAGGGAATTGCCTGAGCCCATGGGTTCAAGAACAGCCTGGGCAACTTGGTGAGACCTTGTCTCTCTAATAAATCAAAATATTAACTGGGTGTGGTAACGCATGCCTGTATTCCAGCTACTTAGAAGGCTGAGGCGGAGGGATCACCTGTGCCCAGCAGGTTGATGCTGGGGTGGCTGTGTGCATACCACTGCACCCCAGCCTGGGCGATTGTAGTAAGAGTTAGAAAGAAAGAAAGAAAGAAAGAAAGAAAGAAAGAAAGAAAGAAAGAAAGAAAGAAAGAAAGAAATAAATAAATAAAGAAAGAAAGAAGGGAGTGGGGGAGGGAGGGAAGGAGGGAGGGAGGGAGGGAGAGAGGGAGGGAGGAAAGAAGGAAAGAAGGAAGGAAGGAAGGAAAGAAAGAAATCCCGTTCACAGTAACATCAAAACTAATAAAATATCTAGAAATAAACATAACAAAAGAGGAGAAAGACATGTACACTGAAAATTATAAATCATCAATGAAGAGAAATTTAAGACACAGATAAGTAGAAGTATATCCCATGCTTACAGATTGGAAGAATTAATACTGTTAAAATGTCCGTAGTACTCAAAGAGATCTACAGATTCAATGCAATCCCTATAAAAATCCCAGTAATATTCTTTACAGAAATAGAAAAATGAAAATACTGCAATCCATATGAAATCAACAAGAATACTCCAAATAGTCAAAAAACATTGAGCAAGAACATGACTGGAGGTAAAATGTTTTCTGGTTTCAAAATATATCATAAAGCCACAGTAAACAAAACTGGCATAATAAAAAACATATAGACCAATGGAATAGAAGAGAGGGCGCAGAAAAAAATGTATATGTGTATGGTCAACTCAGGTGCAACAAGGGTACCAAAATACTAAGTGAGGAAAGGATAGTCTCTCCTCATAGTTAGGAAAATTGGATATGCACATGCACATGACCCTTATCTCACACCATACACAAAAATCAACAAAAAATGGATTTAAAACTTTATCATAAGACTAGAAACTACTGGAGGAAAGTATAAGGAAAAAACTCTTCTTTACATTGGTCTCAGCAATAATTTTTTGGACATGACACCAAAAGTACAGGTGTGAAAATCAAAGGATAAATAAAATTGCATCAAACTAAAAAAATTCTGCACAGCAAAGGAAACAACTGAGTGAAAAGGCAATCTGCAAAATGGGAGAAAATATGTGAAAACCATATATGTGATATGTGGTTACCATTCAAATTATATAAGGAACACAAACAACTCATTAGCAAGGCCTATGTTCCTTCTGGAGGCCCTAGGGGAGAATTCATTCTCTTACTTCTTCCAGCCTGCATTGGTTGGTTCATAACCCCTTTTTCTATCTTCATTACTGGGAGCACAGCATCTTCAAATTTTTCTCTGACTTGAATACTGACTCTCTTGCTTTCCCTCTTTCATTTAGATCTTTTGAGTACTAGACACTATAGTAGTCCAGTATAATCTCCCAACCCAAGATCAGCTGACTAGCA
>NW_006988025.1:6360-9136 GCF_000164805.1 Carlito syrichta
TTTATTTCATTTAAGCTATGAAATTTGTGGGCATAGAGTTGCTCAAAGTATTACTCTTTTCCTTTTAAGTTCATGGCATCAGAACTTTATTAATCCTTTTTTGTGTATATTATGAGTACACTGTGTCTTCTGGTTTTGTGGGTTTTTTGTGTACTTAGCTGTCTATAGGTTGATCAATTATATTTATATTTTCAAAGAAGCCGCTTTTGGTTGTGTTGATTTTCTCTGTAGGTTTACTATTTTCCATTATCTTGATTTCTGCAATTCTTAATTTTTCTTGTCTTCTGTCTGTTAAATGATTGATTTGATATTGTGCTTAGTTTATATTATAAGGAATTCAAGGCTATAAATCTCACTCCAGGCCTGACATTTACTGCATTCTACATTCAATGAGGTATATTTGCATTATATTTTGCTTGACAATATTTTAAAACTTCTATGAGATTTCTTCTTTGACCGATGCTTTTTGTAGAATGTATTGACTCTCTTATAATCTCTTACTGAAGTCCACTTATTTTAATGTGAATTTTACTACTCCAGCTTAAAAAATATATGTTTTATCATGGTATATCTTTCTCTATACCTTTATATTTAATCTATTTGTGTTTTTATGTTTTATATATTCATTTTTTTTAGAGAAAGGGTCTTGCCATGTTGCCCAGGCAGATCTTGAATTTTTGTCCTCAATCTATCCTCCTGCCTAAACCTATCAAAGTGCTGGGATTATAGGCATGAGTTACCATGCTCAGCCCTGTGTTTATATGTAATTTGAACTTCCTAGACAACACATAATTGAGTATTGCTTTTTTTAACTCTTGAGTATCTTGCATTTAATTTGTGTATATATATGGTTAACATTTAAAGTAGCTATTTGTTGGGAGCCAACATCTACAGCTACATGGCTAAGGCCTGTAAAGGCCCATCTGGAAGATCGCCTCTGACATAGGACATCAGTTATACCTATAATATTGGCGTGTGATTAGTGTGACCAGTGTGCATACATGGCAGTAAAACTTATAAGTAAATATCAATATGCCTGATGGAGAGTGCACAGCAGAATTATTTTTCTCTGTCTTTCTAAGTTTTACTTCTTTCTAGATATTTTTTAACTTCTATTTCCTGGTAGACTGGGTAGTCAGTTCTTGTTCCAGAAAGCTGTTTCCCCTAGGGCTAAGATTAGAAACTAAATTACCATGATAGTTTTGTCGCCCTGCCCCTAGCCAGGCAGAACGTTTTCTTTTGTTTCGTTAATTACCGAAACTCTGTCTGCTTCAGCCCACAGTCGCCAACATGGCGGCCATGCATTTCCTTGTTCAAGAGTGTGACAGCTACTATTTGATTTTTAGAGTAGACTTCTTAGGATAAAATATATACATATACACTCATAGTTGCATAAATTTATGCTTGCTGTTTTGTTTCCTTTTGCTACATTACTCAAATATAATAGTTACTATACAATTTATAAAAGAATTAATGATGAGGTATTAGCTTAATAGGATATAGCATAGCATTAAAGTCCAATCACTAGATCATATAAAAATTAAAGTTTAGACATATGAAACTCATATGAATTATAGTAAAGTTTGGTAGTTCAAGAATAAGTTTTAACTGAGTTATAAGACATTACATTAAATCGTAATAGGATAATAGTATAACTAACAGCTGTCATTTAAGTAAACTTATAGGTTATAGTATAGTGTTAAGTTGATAATATTAATCTTAAAAATTTTAGGAGTCAGTAAACCTAGAGTTAACTTAGAAAAGTTTTTGTATTAATCAGGGTTTAGAACAAAGAGTTTAATATGAATGATTCATTGAACATTATGGAAAACACTTTGAACGATTTGTATTGAAATTGTGCACCTGTGACCTTAATGTAAGCACGATAGGCATCATGGAGTTCGAATTGTTTGCTTGGAAATTGCAGATCTCGTGGTGGTCTTGTGATGCATAGTTTGTAAAGCACGGAACTTGTACGCCCCCAGTGAGTGATTATCACACTGCTGGAGGGTATAGAAAATGGTATATAAGTTGGAAGGAGTCCGAATAAAATTTGGCTTCAGTCCTGATCAGACTGTTCCCAGAAGAACTGCCTCTGAGTGGTCTCTTCTCACCGTCCAGATTCTCCGGTGCGGGTCCTAACCCACCCTTGGTCAGTACTGGTCACCGACAATGCTCTATCTTTTTTTAAAATCACACTGCTCAAACATAAGTTCACTTTAATGTAATCAATAACAGGGCTCAAGTTTATAAGCAATAAAACTTAATTGAACCCCTCCAATGTACAGAAGAAATTTTTTCTCTTAAGGATGGTATTTTGTTTTAATCGATCAAAAGTAGTATCAATAAAAATCTAATAGCAGTTATCATGTCAGAATATATTCTTTCTTGACAATCAAGGAAACCTAAAATAGACAGGAAAGCACTGATAAACAGTCCATTTGTCCATATAAGTATAAAGAATCTTTGTGAACATATCTGAATAATGACAATAATAACAATGCTAATGATGATGGTAAAATGGTAAAAATTTGGTATAAAATGGTAAAAATTTGGATGCTTTTGCTGGAAAGAAAAAAAAATCCCCAAAAAGAATGCTACTGAAATTCATTTGTGAATCATCGCCCTAATTGTAAATATAGGGAAAAATTTTATGATCTACTTTCTCTGAATGCAACAATTACCTCTCCAAGAAGGCCATTCAGTTGTTCTATTGCCATTCAAACTGTTTACCAATGATCAGCATGATGATGAATGATGTAGAAAAATACACACT
>NW_006988025.1:9156-10500 GCF_000164805.1 Carlito syrichta
TCAGATTAATGGTCATCAAAAAAAAATCAAGCAGATATAGGACTACGATAACAATTTATACATTTATTTATTAAATAGAATGTAAAGTTCCTAAAATAGTACAAAAGTAAATGGTATTTATCCAAATCCGAGAAAGCACAAATCACTTACTTTCCCCTCTGCCTACTAATAATTTTAAGCAAGTCAATACTAGGAAATTATTCAAAACAATTCCCAGGGTATCTCATTTTAAATCCCTGCCTATTCAAATACACATCTCTGAAAACTGGTATTCACAATGACCTAAATATTTTGAAATACACCAAGTTCTTATTAATAATTAAAGAAAAACTAAGCTATGGTCAGATAATTTTGCCTCTAGACCTATTGAAAACTTGTTAAAGATTAGTTTTATTTAATACCTGGATATACCTGAGATATAAATACATAAAATCCCTCTGCCTAAATATTGAAGTATTCATGCTCTGTTGGGAGCCAACATCTATAGCTACATGGCTGAGGCTTGTAAAGGCCCATCTGGAAGATCGCCTCTGACATAGGATATCACTTATAACTATAATATTGGCGTGTGATTAGTGACCAGTGTGCATACATGGCAGTAAAACTTATAAGTAAATATCAATATGCCTGATGGAGAGTGCACAGCAGAATTATTTTTCTCTGTCTTTCTAAGTTTTACTTCTTTCTAGATATTTTTTAACTTCTATTTCCTGGTAGACTGGGTAGTCAGTTCTTGTTCCAGAAAGCTGTTTCCCCTAGGGCTAAGATTAGAAACTAAATTACCATGATAGTTTTGTCACCCTGCCCCTAGCCAGGCAGAACGTTTACTTTTGTTTCGTTAATTACCAAAACTCTGTCTGCTTCAGCCCACAGTCGCCAACATGGCGGCCATGCATTTCCTTGTTCAAGAGTGTGACAGCTACTATTTGATTTTTAGAGTAGACTTGTTAGGATAAAATATATACATATACACTCATAGTTGCATAAATTTATGCTTGCTGTTTTGTTTCCTTTTGCTACATTACTCAAATATAATAGTTACTATACGATTTATAAAAGAATTAATGATGAGGTATTAGCTTAATAGGATATAGCATAGCATTAAAGTCCAATCACTAGATCATATAAAAATTAAAGTTTAGACATATGAAACTCATATGAATTATAGTAGAGTTTGGTAGTTCAAGAATAAGTTTTAACTGAGTTATAAGACATTACATTAAATCGTAATAGGATAATAGTATAACTAACAGCTGTCATTTAAGTAAACTTATAGGTTATAGTATAGTGTTAAGTTGATAATATTTAATCTTAAAAATTTTAGGAGTCAGTAAGCCTAGAGTT
>NW_006988026.1:0-764 GCF_000164805.1 Carlito syrichta
GTCCTCCAGCCTTTGCCCCCAATATGCTGGTACTCTGGGGTCCACCACAACTGTCTTGAATTTGGGGACTTCTGGCCGAGATGAAATCTGGCCACGTCTCACTGCCTGTTGCCAAAACCTGGGCTCAGGCAGTCTCCCGCCTCAGCATCCCAGGGTGTGGGGCTGACTGCCATGAGCCATGGTGCCCTGCCTGGACTCCCATGCTCTTTTGTCGGTGGTAACACAAAAGAACTCCCTGGGATGGAGGCCACCACATTCCCTGTAGCTGGGACGGTGAGTGCCACCACACGTGACTCCAGTGTTTGCGTTCCAGGGAGCGACGTGATCTCACTACGTGGCCGAGGCTGGTCTCAAACTCCGGGTCTCCAGCAATCCCCCAACTCAGCCACCCAAAACTACAGCACATTTATCTGCCAATCCACCATCTTTTGGGACCTCTAAGCCCAAGGCTGGGGCCTCCTTCCCAAATGATCTCTGTCTATTCACAATGATCCCAACTCCATACACAAATGGATGATCTTTTCTTTCCTTTTATATTTTTCGAGTCTGAGTCTCACTCTGTTATCATGGCTGAAGGGTGGTGGCTCATTCCTGGCCGGCGCAACCTTGGCACACTGGGCTCCAGTGAGCCTTCCCCCCCAGGCCTTGGGAGAATCCAGAACAACAGACGTGCACCAACACACGCAGCTCATTTGGGACAGAGGGCAGAGGCGATGTCTCAACGATGTGCCCAGGCACGTCTTGGACCTGTGGGCTTGGGCCCT
>NW_006988027.1:0-636 GCF_000164805.1 Carlito syrichta
ATCATAACCCAGAAGTCTGTGACCAATACTAATGCTCTTAGATGTGACATGAATTTGAATTATAAGTTGTGTGAAAACCAAAACTGCAGTTTGTGGAAGAATGGGAGCAATGAGCTTCTAAAGTTCGCTTGTGTTCATCCCGGTCTCAGAGTTTTTATGTTTTGAGCTCACAGGAGCTTAATCTGGTTAGTGCTGAGTAAAAAGGAGGAGGAAATGGGGTCAATAGCTCCTGAAAGCATCTTAGTGGTCTCGGGGCCAACGGCCCTTCCTGATCCCTAACACTCAGTGGGCCTCCTGGCTGGCTCCCAACAGGGGAGCACCTGGCAGAGAAGCATGTCTCTGCTGTTGTGCCCACCGCTCTGCGCAATTGTTCCCCTGGGTGGAGCCATTCGCTCCTCCCAGGGGCCACCTCGGGGAAAGTGAGGGCATGGCTCTTATACTTTCAGGGTGGCAGGGACGGCCAGATGACTCACGTCTGTCTCCTTGGCACTCGAGAAGGCTGATATGGGAAGATGGCCAGAGCCCAGGATGTCAAGTCCAGGCTGGACACAATAGCGAGCACCCACCTCCTCCCCAAGCAAAACCCAGAAAACCTTGTGTGAGGGCAGGCCACAGCGGGAATATTGCAGCTGGCCT
>NW_006988028.1:0-524 GCF_000164805.1 Carlito syrichta
CAAGTCACAGAAAAGTTTGGTCTTATCTAGGATCTACAAGGAACACAAATGTGCCAAAAGGGAAAAGACAAACAGCCCCTTTAAAAAGTGGGCAAAAGACATAGACACTTCTCAAAAGAAGATATATGAGCAGCCATCAGAGACATGAAAAAGTGCTCAGCCTCACTCATCATCAGAGAAATGCAAATCAAAACCACACTGAGAGGCCACCTAACCCCAGGAAAAATGGCCAGCTGTCGGTGACTTGCACTGACCAGAGGGAGGGTTAGGACCGCACCGGTGAATCAGAGACGGAGAGAAGAAAACTACTCGGAGGCAGCTCTTCTGGGAACAGTCTGGCCAAGACTGAAGCCGATTTTATTCAAACTTTTTCCAACTTATATACCATTTTTTAGACCCTCCAGCAGTGTAATAATTACCTGCTTGGGGCATACAGATTCCATGCTTTACGGATCATGCATCACAAGACCGTCACAAGACGAACACGTTCTAAACAAGCTGTTACAATTTCCTGATGCATGTCG
>NW_006988029.1:0-712 GCF_000164805.1 Carlito syrichta
GCTCCCTCCTTCTCCACGTACTTTATTCTCTTCCTTGGTATTCTTTTATACAGTATAAAATAACAGGGAATGTGTGATCCTCTATGGAAGGCTGAGGCGGAAGGATCGCCGGAGCCCAGGAGGTGAGGTTGTGGTGGCTGGGAGCGGCCACTGCACTCCAGTCTGGGTGACCGAGTGAGACTCCAACTCAAAAAAAAAAAAATGTGACTTTTCCAATCCATCCAGGAATGGTTACCAAATGCTCATGGGGTACTTAGTGAGTAGAACAAGGCCCTGTATGCATATTATCTGTCTATGTAACTGTCTCACACTCACAGACACACATGCACACACACACAGGCACACTCATGACCACGGCATTACAGATATTCCCACAAACAGGAATACTTTAGGACAGCTAAGCTCTCTTCACACCAGAAAGATGCCCTCAGATATTAGAAAGTAATAACATACAATTTAAGTACTCCTCAGCCTGTCCATGCTTGAAAGAGTTTCTCATGTTCCTTCAGACGAAAATATATTCCTTTCCTATGTCATAAGGCAATGTAAAAAATGTGTAAATAGAATTGTAAGCATGTCATATAGTCTTGTGTGTTTTCACATGCCCTGCACAAGTTGTAAAAATATACTGCATATTTTAGTTTTATTCTGTGATATTTGGAGATTTTTCTCAAATTTCCCATCTTAATTTGCATGCTTTTAGTAATATGTG
>NW_006988030.1:0-796 GCF_000164805.1 Carlito syrichta
CACATTTCTCTGTGCACAGGAGAGCTATTATCTCATACTAGTAAGCACATTTGAACAAAAAGATACAGAGAGTCCTATAATATGAGTTCAAATGTTAGCTCTTTCACTTATCAGCTATGAGATCAGAGATGAGTTTTTTAATTCCTCTGAATTTGTTTTCTCACCTGCAAAATATGTATGCTAATATTCCACTCTCTAGCACTGGTCCTGATATATAATACTAAGATCTTAATAAACCACTATAAATATACAAACATATCAAACTGATATTAAATTAAAATGCTTACAATCAAGTTAATGCAGAGAGGTAGGTCGGTATTTATAAATGTGTCTGCATCAATAATGGGCTGCTACATCAATAAAGATGTGGTGCAGACAGACTTACAAAGGATATACAGCAACAGCAAACCACATACAAGTTATCATCTATACAATTCTTCTCTGTAAGACTGGTTAAGAAAAACAAACCTCACATGCCTAGACAGCACAGAAGCACTACCTTCACTAATGCAGGGGATAATAGCAATTCATTTCCCGGTTGAAGCAAGAAGAGCTGATCTCCAAGCTCAACATATTCTTGACGAACAGCAAATATCACTTGATTTTTAACATTAGCCAATCCGAAGGGGAAAAAATATGATTAGACGTATCAAAGCTGTGATAAGCCACAAATCTCTTTAGCTGCAATTAAAGATATTACATAAATAACACTATGTGAAGCGTCACCTGCAAAATTACTAATTAACTCCTTCTATAGGCAAAGGACATATCCTCTGAAGAACATACCTTTTCACTG
>NW_006988031.1:0-550 GCF_000164805.1 Carlito syrichta
GTCCAGTTTCTTGTTCCCAACTAGTTTCTAGGTCTTATTCATATCACTCATAATCAAACATATAAAATCATCCTTGATATATTCCTTTTTCTTTATAACCAGTGATCAAGTCCTATCAACTTTTCATTTGCAGAGACATCCTGCTTTTACCTCCTCTCACTGATTCAATAATGGTTCTGTTCTGTCCTATTTGGCCTATGCTTTATAGCATTCATTCTCTCTCTCTCCAAGCTATTGTACATGTTGAGCTTTTTCATGTTATTTCCCTGTTAAAAATAAACAAACACTACAAGTAGTTAGTCTTTGTATTTCAAATAGTTGTGAGAAATCAAAAAAATAAAATAAAATCACATAGCAAATATTTCATATTTCCAGATATCTTAATTTGATAGTCTTGGGGAAAGAGAACAAAAATA
Source organism: Carlito syrichta (assembly GCF_000164805.1). Lineage (NCBI taxonomy): Eukaryota > Metazoa > Chordata > Mammalia > Primates > Tarsiidae > Carlito > Carlito syrichta. The sequence goes on from NW_006988031.1 coordinate 417, forward strand.
TGCATTTTTATTTATTTATTTTTTTTGAGTTGGAGTCTCACTCTGTCGCCCAGACTGGAGTGCAGTGGCCGCTCCCGGCCACCGCAACCTCGGCCTGCTGGGCTCCAGCGATCCTTCCGCCTCAGCCTTCCAAG
>NW_006988032.1:0-808 GCF_000164805.1 Carlito syrichta
TTGGCTCTAACAGGCTGGCAAGCCAAGCCCTGAGAGTGTTGCTGGTTCAATAGGCTGGCAAGCCTAGCCCCTTGGGTGTCTCAGCTTCGGAGTCTCATCTTCCTCCAGCAACTCTCCTGGTTCAACTGGCTCTGTCGACTGGCAAGCCAGCCTCTGGGTTGCATGGTTTCTTGACTCCGATGATCTTCTGCAGTCCTTCAGGTTGTGACTCTTCAGGGTTGAGTTTCTTGTCTCATTTCCAGGAAGAATGAGGGACATGAACAGCCAGAAAGCAAGATTTATTGAGGACAGAAAAGCTCCCACTGTGAGAAGGGGGCCTGAAAGTGTTGCCCATCTGGGGCTGAAAACCTGGCGCTTAAATAGTCCAAGTCCAAGCCTATTTGCTAGCACTAGCTGTGAGCTGTAGCTGTTCTGATTGGTCAGTATTAAGGTAGGGACCTAATGGTGAGCTAATTGGTTGCTTTTTGATCCCAGCAGTGAGGACTTTAGCTCTAGCTTGAGGGGCCTGCAGGAACCTTGTTTACCAATGTTGAGCCTGAAAGACCTACCAGGAGTTCACAACCTGTCAGTCTGGTTAGCTTTCTCCAGTTATCTCCTGTATCAATGCAAAAAGGAAAACAAACAACGCTTTTAAAAAGTAAACATATAATATGAATAGATGCTTCTTAAAAGAAGTCAATAGATACATTTTAAAAAATGCTCAGTCTCACTAATCATCAAAGAAATAAAAATTAAAACCACAATGAGTTGCCACCTAACCCCAGTAAGGATGGCCATCTTCAACAACTCAAAAACAACAGGTGCTGGC
>NW_006988033.1:0-3185 GCF_000164805.1 Carlito syrichta
CAACCAGCAATTTCCTAGGGTGGTTTTGGTTTATTTTTCCCGTCACAACTTGGGGAGGAAGGAAACTAAAGGAAACAAAATTGACCAGCCACTCTGAAGCAATCAGAATCAAACCTACTGCCCAACCATGTAAACAGTCACACTGCCGGGAACTAGGGCCTGACAGAAACTCTAGCCAGGATCTACTTCCGTCTAAGGAAGGAAAAGTGCACTCTGTTGGTTCTGGTTCAAGGAACGGCTTTGTGATTTGCCTGGGACAGTTCACACAGAAAGGAGATGACAGCAAGGGGCAGCAATGGCCATTTGGTCAGTCCTAGAGGATGGGACAGCAGGACACTGGCAGATCAACCTCAGAGAGGCCAGGAGGACTCAGACCTGACAGCAAAGTCCCTTCTCTCAGCTCCCCTGGGCAGCTTTGGGTATGTGGGGAATGCACTACATGGCTGCTCAGAAGAGAGGAGACCCCAGATAACTGGGGAAGTTGACACGAAACGTCAGCAGTAGCTCTGCATAGCAGAAACCAGCTAAGCAACACCTTAGTGCATCCCTTTCTGTCTTTTCCTCCTACCACCTGCCCCTCCCAGCCTAGCAGGGCCCACCACCATGGTTGTGAGACAGCCATTCTTCTTTCTGGGTTCTCAGGAGAATGCGGCATTTGCTCTAGTGTGGAACCATCTGGATGTGTGGAAAGTCAGGAACAGAAAGACTGAGAGGACGAACCATTCCATCCGTCCTCGTGGTCTTCCATCAACTGTGCACGTGCACTGAGGGCCAGATAACGACCAGGTCACAAGTCCTCCGCATGCACGCCTCCTGAAGTGAACAGAAATACACCCAACAAGGCACTCCAAGGGACTCCAGCCGAGAAGAAAGCCCCGCCCAAAGGCCCCTTCCCACGCCAGCTCCCCTTCGTGTGCCACAGATCGGTTTTAAGTGTTTATAAGGCAAACCTCTGAACCGCTGGTTCCAGTCAACAGCCAAAGGATGGCTCCGTTTCCCTGTGTCTCTTCCCACTCCGATGTCTTCGTTGAATGGAAACCTTTCATCCCTTGGGAATCCATTTCTCTCCTGACCCCTGGCCTGGCACCTTCAGAGAAAAGACTCCCAAGTCGAATTCCCAAGCCCACAATTCCCTCCAACTGTGCACTCCGTCCGGGGTTCAAAAGGCGCTTCAAGGTGAGAAATCGTTAGCACTGAAAACAAGGAAAGGCAAGAATTTTTCATAGAATCCCACAGCTCAGAGCAGCTCTTTAAGAGGGAAAGGGATAAGGGGGATGGAGAAGGGGGGAGTGGGGTAGGAAGCACAGCTTGTTCTCAATTTTATCCTAGAAAGGTCTTTAGCGGCAGCTGGGCCACGAGGCCCAGGAAACTAGACCAGGAATTAATTGTCTTTGGTCAGTTTTAAATGAACATCTTGCTGGTCCATTCCTAAAATAGACGGAACGTCGGTTATACAGAAGACAAAAGGCTTGACCGCAGGATAAGTCAAAGGTTAAGACAAGAAATCATTCCATGAAGCAAAAAAGAAATGCCCGTTATCAACTAACTGATCAGTACAGCTTTCAATAATGGTGATGAAAGCAGGCAAACATCGCTTCCTTTTGTACAATTGGTTATATTGAGGACTACTAACTAGGTTACTACATTTTCCCCCACACTCACTGCACAGTTAGGTGTCTGGTATTTGTTTTTACATCGATCTATCTACTAGGCGCAAAGATTTGGTGAGTGGTGTTGGCTATAATTTAATTGTAGCCTTTTTAAAAATTACAGTTTCACATTTTAATGGTTACTTTCCAGCATTTAAGCAAATACAGCAATATATAGTGGACTAAAACAGGCAGGAGTCAGGAAGAGAATGCCAACGTTCAGCGAACGTTGATGAGACTGAATGACGTGGAGGGTGACGGAGACATGCAGAGTGCCAGATGAGGAAGTAGTGGCAGAGGGGCAGGAAAGTATTTTTCCACTTGGTCTGCATCAAGGCTCAGACTTGGGGCGGGATGAGTGGGGATACGTCTGCCATGTGTGTGCTTCCCTAAATGTGAACTCATCAGCCATTTCCCAATGGAAAAAATAGATGCTTGAAGAGAACAGCTAAGGCTCTGCCTCCAGAAAACTCAGTGAAAGGCAGGTCCATTTGCAGAAAGGAAAAATGAAATCAGTCAATGCAGAGAAAAATCCACACAGGCAACAGATCGGTGTACCCAAATGGTTGCTTCTCGTCTGGTAGTCAAAGCAGAGGACGTTACATCGCGCCTGTGAGGCTACTGGATTTAAGGTCCGGCAGTATTTCTGGGGCAGAAATAAGAAGTTGTGCATTTTGGCTGGACAGCATAGCATTCTTGCAAACACATGACTTTATGAGCCTGATGCAGCCTCTGCTTTCAGCCAGCTGTCAAGTCAAGGCAAGTCACAGCACAGCCGAGGCCTTATGCTCCTATGCTATAAAAGAGGGATATCTTTACAAGCTCAAGGGCAGAGGAGCTTTCAAATCCGGGCACTAAAAGAGTTGTTGATTCTCTGTTCAGCCCAGACCAGGGAGGTTAACTTTGTCACTGGCCTCTCCCTGGCATTCTCTGTTTGTAAAGCCTTTCCCAATCCTTCCTTCCACTGTGTGGTCTCAAGCCCAGTCCTTCAGACAAGGTAGACCAGCTTTCCCTTCCTACATGCCCAGGTCCAAGTGACTTATAGGTCCCTCCCTCTGGATGTGTTTCCCCACTTTGTGGAGGAACACAGGAGAGGGAAAACACTGCTCCCTTCTCAAATGCCATGAGGTGGTTTCTAAGAGAAAGTCTGGGTGGTGCTGAGCTGAAGGACTTACCTTACTAGCAATTAACGTGCCGGCACAGTGCTTTCCCTTTACATGGCTTGCTCCATTCCATTTGATCTTTACTATCCTCATTACATGGAGCAGAAAAGTGAGGTTCAATGAGGTGAAGGGACAAGCCGAATGTCACACAGCCAAGTGCCAGGAGCTCGAACTCCGGACTTTTGACTCCAAACCTCAGCAGCCTCAAAGAGGGAAAGAGATGAAGCCTGGAACAGCAGGGAGGAGACCTTGGGCCTGGCATGAGGGGGTAAGAAAAAGTGGTCCATTGGGACCAGATTCACTTCTGTGCCGTTATCAGAGACAGCCCATTTCTGGAAAGCGATCAACAGAGGGGGTGACATGGCACAGAACG
>NW_006988034.1:0-699 GCF_000164805.1 Carlito syrichta
GCGGGACCTAAGCAACTCCTGGCTTCAGGAGTCATGTCAACCCCACCAAGAGTTTGGATGAGGAAAGAGTGGTTGCTTGAGGGAGATTCTGGGGCTGTCTTTATTGTGTAGACTGATAAGAAATAATAAGTGGTGATGACTGTCAGTCAGTTTTAGGGTAGTTATTAGCTAACTAATACTCTAAAAAAATTGTACATACAAATACAGTAGAAGGCTGTCCTTGTTCCTGGACTCTAGGTTAACTTATCAATAATAAAGCTAATATTCGTCAAATGCATACTCTTGTGTCAGACACAGTGCCAGGCCCCTCACACGCCTGTCTCACTGAATCCTTAAATAACCTGTGGAAGCAGATTCTGTCAGAATCCCTACTTAACAAATGAGAAAACTGGCATTCAGTGAGTCTAAGCCCAGGGCACCATGACTGCTCTGGTTCCAAACCCAAACCTGCTACTCTGCCTGCAAGACCAAGTGCAAGAACCACCCTCTGGCTTAGCCCTTTCAGGCCAGCCAGGATTCTGTGGCTCCCAAGTGACTGGTTGTAAAGAGCTCCAGTTGCCCCACAATCATCTTAGGAGTAAAGTCTATCCAGGCTTCTCCCAGGATCTATGACAGCTCTGGCATCCACTATTTTTTTTTTTCTTTTGAGTTGGAGTCCCACTCCGTTGCCCAGGCTGGAGTGCCACCCCAGCGTCGACC
>NW_006988035.1:0-697 GCF_000164805.1 Carlito syrichta
CTTCATTTGATGGACGGCATCTTTTGAGTGAACATCATACTACACATGGCTACCATAATTCAATTTAACTTTGAAAAGTCATACATAGATAACATCTCTTAAAATGTGTATATATATATGCATACTTTATATATATATATGTATATATATATTTTTCTCTCTGTTGCTCAGACTGGAGTGCAGTGGCATGATCCCGGCCACTGTAGCCAGAATTATAGGCGCACGCTACCACGCCCGGCTAGTTTTTGGTTTATTGTAGAAACGAGGTCTCGCCAAGTGCCCGGGCGGGTCTCGAACCCATGGGCTCAGGCAATCCACTCGCCTCAGTCTCCCAAAGTGCTGGAATTACAGGCTGAGCCACCGAGCCTGGACTAAATGTGTATACTTTTTTTGTGACCCTGGTATATAATATGTGTGTGTATGTGTATATATATACACACACATACATGAAGTCAGTGCTGGGATTTTGATGCATTGAAGTCTTTAATGTACAACCCAGGCTTCTTACTTAATTTGAAAGGCAATGGACATTTATCATGAGATTTTTCTTTTTAGAACAGTGGTATGCTTTAGGAAAGTTAATCTGGTTGTAGTGTTTAGCCATGATTTGGAAAGAAAAAGTAACAAAATGATTGCAACAATTTTTGGGTACTAAACAGTGAGGTTCTGCATCAAGATATAAAACAAAGATGGAAAA
>NW_006988036.1:0-756 GCF_000164805.1 Carlito syrichta
CTGGTGCTACACTGACTTCATAACTGAAATTTCACACCAAGCTAACTCTTAGGATATGAGTTGAGTGGCTCATTGACAAGCCCATGTGGCTTTTTCTGCCTCTGTGCTGTTTGGTACTCTGAGAACTTCCAAAAAATAATAGATGAAGCCAAAAAGACAAAGAGACTGATTACCTCTTTAATAGAATCTATTTCCAAGGTTTGCAATCACCCTCCCCTCCCCCCAAAATAAAAAGTGAGTTGTCTCATCTTCACTGATCAGTCATGGTCTTGGAAAAAAGATTCAGGATTACCTACTCTTTGGGGCTGACTGGCCTTTGTCACAAGCATTTGCAGAAATATGAGACATCACCCTGGTTTCCAAGTCTTCCCTCATGACTTTCTGTGGACAGATGTTTATCTAATCCATTTTCATGCCTGTAACCTCTTTAGGTAATCAGCCCTCACTAACTTTCCCTTGAAGAGTGAATACTCATCATTCACTCAATTGTTGACTCATCAAATAGTTTTGTGAAAAATAAAACAGAGGATCCAAAGCAGAAGAATGGTCAGCACACTGCACTTCAACCAGCAACAGATTGGGACCCAAATTCAAAAACAAAACAAAACAAAAACCAAAAAACGAAAAGAAAAAGAATAGAGAGAGGGAGAAAAAAAAAGCCTAGAGCTTGATGACATCACAGCTGATTTTTCCAAGCAGTTAAAAAACAAATATAAGTTTGATTCAAACTATTCACAAAAATGGAAGAGGAGGGCA
>NW_006988037.1:0-730 GCF_000164805.1 Carlito syrichta
CGTAACTCGTTTACCAGTTAGTTAAAACGGTTATATAACTCATTAACCAACTCGTTAAGTCAGCTAGCTATCTCATTAGCCAACTAGTTGTCAACTAGCTAAGTCAGCTAGCTAAGTAAGCTAGCTCAATAGTTAGGTATCTATTAAAGTCAGTTACTTAAGTCTTCTACCTAACTAGTTAGCTAATTAGTTAAGTCAGCTGGTTATTTAGCTAGATAAATAGTTAGCTAACTATTTAATTCAGTTAGTTAAGTCAGCTAGCTAACTAGTTAAGTCAGCCAGTTAAGTCAGCTAGCTAAGTAGTTATGTCAGCTGGCTAAGTCAGCTAGTTAAATCAGCTTCTAATATATCAGCTTGTTAAGACAGCTAGCTAGATAGTTAGCTAAAGGGTTAAGTCAGCAGGTTGAGTCAGGTTGTTAGCTAGTTAACTAATGGGTTAACTCAGTAAGTTGAGTCAGCTAGTTATCTAGTTAGTAAATGGGTTGAGTCAGCTGGTTGAATAGGCTGGATAGCTAGTTCACTAATGCATTAAGTCAGTTGGTTGAGTCAGCTAGCCATATCTTTAGCTAATGATATAAGTCAGATGATTAAGACACCTAGCTAGCATGTTAGATAACGACTAAGCTAACTAGTTATCTTACTACTTGTGTCAACTAGCTATCAAGGTAGCAAACTATTTAAGTCAGCTTGTCAATTAGGTAGCTAGCTAGTTAGCTAACTATTTAAGTCA
>NW_006988038.1:0-654 GCF_000164805.1 Carlito syrichta
CTGGCAACTCAGCTAGTTGGTCAGCTAACTAGTGGGATCGCTCACTTTCCATCAGGTCAGCTAAATAGTCGGCTCACTCGCCTGCTAACCGGTCATCAAACTAGTCCGCTTGCTCACCAGTTGACTAGTTAGGTCAGTTCACCAGTTGGCTCACTCACTGGTCGACTAGTTAAAGCAGCTCACCCATCGGCTCACTGGCAGGCCAACTAGTTTGCTCAGCTCACTGGTCATCTCAATCATCAGCCGACTAGTTAAGTCTTCTGAGCTGTTGTTACACTCATCAGCCGACTAAATTCAGCTGACCAGTCAGGTCACTCACCAGCTGATTAGTTAAGTCAGCTGGAAGGTCGGTTCACTTGCTGGCCGAGCAGTTAAACCATCTGAGAATTTGACTCATTCACCAGCGAACTACTTAAGTCAGCTGACATTTCAGTTCGCTCACCGGCCAAGTTAAGTCAGCTCACCTGTCAACTCACACACAAGCCGAATTGTTTAATCATCTAACTGGTCAGCATATAAGTCGGCCAAATAGTTGAGTTGACTAACCAATCGGCCGACGAGTCGGCCAACTTGTCAGCTGATAGATCTGCTCAGCTAACTATGTAGGCCAGCTAAATAGTTGGTCAACTAGTCAGCCGACTAATTTGTTCAGCA
>NW_006988039.1:0-719 GCF_000164805.1 Carlito syrichta
CAACCAATTTCTGATCAAAACCCCAAAAACCCATGCCATAAGAGATAAGATTGACAAGTGAGACCTCATTAAACTGAAAAGTTTCTGCAAAGCAAAAGAAACCATCAAGAGAGTGAGGAGACAGTCCACAAAGTGGGAAAATATTTGCCAATTCCATATCTGACAAAGACCTAACATCCAGGATCTACAAAGGAACTCAAACATGCTGAAAGGAAATAAAAAACAAACAGCTCCATTAAAAAGCAGGAAAAAGACATACAAGCAGCCAACAAACACATGAAAAAATGCTCCACCTCACTAATCATCAGAGAAATGCAAATCAAAACCACATTGAGATACCATTAACTCCAGTAAGAATGGCCATCATTAATTAAAAAAAAAAGAAACAACAGATGTTGGTGAGGATGTGGAGAAAAGGGAACACTTTGACACTGTTGGTGGGAATGCAAACTAGTTCAACCTCTATGGAAAACAGTGTGGCAATTCCTAAAAGAACTAGAAATTGACCTTCCATATGAGCCAGCAATCCCCCTTCTGGGAATATACCTGGAGAAACTTAAATCATTCTACTAAAAGGATACCTGCACATGCATGTTTATTGCAGCACTATGTACAATATCAAAAATATGGAACCAAGCATGCTGGCCATTGAAACTGGACTGGAAAAAAGTGTGGTACATATACACAATGGAATATTATGCAACCATAAAGGAGAACAA
>NW_006988040.1:0-743 GCF_000164805.1 Carlito syrichta
AATAGCTAAAGGGATTAAAGTGGTTAAAACAAATTTCATTCAGAAATTTCTGACAGAAAGGAAAAGAATAAGCTTCAATTTGATTTGTACACTGATTATTTGGGTGTTTTAAAGGGAGACTGAGGAGGGAGAAGTACAGCTACTCTAAAATTTCAGAAGTGATAAATAAAATTATGAGTCAGCACAAATGTGACTCTACCAGCTGCATTTGTTACTTGGCAGTTATTTACATTAGGATTATATTCTGCCACAAAGACTAGATGAGAGCAGCTGCATTATTTATTTTATTGGTTACATTTCAATGGAATGGCTCTCAGGCCCTTGAGAGAGACACTTCTTGGTTACTAGAGATACATATTTACAAATGTAAGTCATATTGAATAAATTATTTTAAAAAGGATATTCAAGGGCCTATTGTTGGGAGCCAACATCTATAGCTACATGGCTGAGGCCTGTAAAGGCCCATCTGGAAGATCGCCTCTGACATAGGATATCAGTTATACCTATAATATTGGCGTGTGATTAGTGACCAGTGTGCACACATGGCAGTAAAACTTATAAGTAAATCTCAATACACCTGATGGAAAGTGCATAGCAGAATTATTTTTCTCTGTCTTTCTAAGTTTTACTTCTTTCTAGATATTTTTTAACTTCTATTTCCTGCTAGACTGGGTAGTCAGCTCTTGTTCCCAAAAGCTGTTCCCCCTAGGGCTAAAATTAGAAACTAAATAGTTTTTGTCACC
>NW_006988041.1:0-704 GCF_000164805.1 Carlito syrichta
TTCCATATTTATTTGGAGTTAGCCAACGGCATTTCAGCTAATAAGTATTCATAGGATTCCTTCAGTTACAAGCCACTACTTTTATTTTTTGTTCCTCATGCCATGTTATAGATATGGCTGACAACATTTTCCTTATTAGAAAGTGTGTTTCAATCACATGTCACATTTATGTAAGTGCTTTTGGTGGGAGCATTAAATATTTCCTCCTTTTAAATTAAAATTTTGAAACATTAAAGCATGGAATTTATGCTCCCCAACTCTGTCCTAATGCATCTTTTTCAGATGTTACATATTTATGTACAAGATACAGCATCATTTTTTCTCAACATTTTGCTATTTTGTTCTATCTTTTGTCATTAATTATAAAAAAGATCTAGTTTAATATCTGCCAATGTTGCATTCATAAATGTGTTTTGTTGAAAAAGTAAATGGTTTAAATTTTTAAAATGATTTTCTTTAGCTCAAACAGTTTTAGACCACCATTCACTTAAACAAATATATGTTTCTTACTGCAAAGTGACACACAAAAAAATTAGATTTCAGATGTTTGAGGAATGTTACCGTTATACTGATATTGGTATAAAATTTCAAATTTCCCAATAGTCATTTTTGAATCAGATTTTATTCAAACAAAAGCAATACAGTTGAGATGATTATTTATGCACATAAAAGATCCCCCATTTGTTAAAGCCAGCAGTGCCTGT
>NW_006988042.1:0-336 GCF_000164805.1 Carlito syrichta
CTTCCTTCCTTCCTTCCTTCCTTCCTTCCTTTCTTTCTTTCTTTTTCTCTTTTTTCTTTCTTTCTGTCTTTCCTTCCTTTCTTCCTTCCTTCCTTCCTTCCTTCCCTCCTTTCTTTCTGTCTTTTCTTTCCTCGCCAGGTTTCCCAGGCTGCTCTCAAACCACCCAACTCATGCCATCCTCTCGGCCTGGGCCTCCCAAACTGCTGGGATCACAGACATTCCATTTGATTGACATCCTGGTCTCCTGCCTGGTCTTGAACTCTGGGCCAGAGGCAATTCTCACGCTGTGGCATGCCCTCACCCAAGGATTACTGGGTTTTGATTGGGGTCGAGGTG
>NW_006988043.1:0-712 GCF_000164805.1 Carlito syrichta
CTCCGATTAAAAAAAAGAGAGTCCACCTAAGTGGGGGGGGGCACCAGGACTCTGCTCATTGATGCCCCAGTTTCAAAATTGTGACTAAGAATGAAAATAGCAACTGGATGAAGGGGTCACATTTGTTCTGGTTTGCACAGTCATTAGACTATGCCCAGCAATTTGTTAAGCACTGCATATATAATACATTAATAAGCAACCTGCATCACGAGAAATTCTCTCCTCCCTCTACTCCACATCTTCCTCTTCCTTCAAGGCTCTCATCTTTGATACTGAGGATGGAGCAGCCCCTCAGATCTCTAGATTCCAGGCCTTTAGAGGAGGCTCCACCCTTCTGGAACAGACTCTGTCGAGAGGTGACTCCTTTCCCTTCCCAGGGAGGCTGTGCAGACAGTAGGGCACAGGTGGCTCTCTGCAGCTTGGAGGAATTGTAAAGAGCACTGGGAGGAGGCACAGGGAGGGAAAGACTGAGAGGGTGGAGGAGAAATTCGGGATCTTGAAGGCTGAAGCAGATTGTCACATATAGAAATAACAAGTTCTTTTTCCCAAGAATTGTCCCTGGTCCATGTACTTTCCATTGAGCCATTTGTAGTCCAACCCAAAAGCACATGACCTCTGTGTTAGGGAAGTGAAAAGGGGGTCATAGTCTTGTCCACATTTACCTCTGGCATATGGAGCTGAACAGTTGTGACTGAAAGACAAAAAAAAAAAA
>NW_006988044.1:0-748 GCF_000164805.1 Carlito syrichta
CACCTAGATAACTCGATACCCAACTAAGACAGTTAGTTAACTCATTTATCAAATAGTTAAGACAGTTAGCTAACTCGTTCACCAACTCATGAAGTCAGTTAGCTATCTCGTTAGCCAACTAATTAAGTCACCTAGCTATGTCAGCTTACTAATTAGCTAGCTAGTTAAGTCAGCTAGCTAAGACAGCTAGTTCACTAGTTAGCTAACTATTTAAGTCAGCTACTAAATCCTGCTACCTAATTAGTTTGCTAACTAGTTAAGTCAGCTAGTTATTCAGCTAGCTAAATAGCTACCTATTTATTCAGGTAGTCAAGTCAGCTGGATAATTAGTTAAGTCAGCCAGTTAAGTCAGCTAGCTAATTAGATAAGTAAGCTAGTTAAGTCAGCTAGTTAAGTCAACTAGCTAATTTAGTCAACTGGTTCAGACAGCTAGCTAGGTACTTACCTAATGGGTTATGTCAGCAGGTTGAGTCAGGTAGTTAGCTAGTTAACTAATGGGTTAAGTCAGCTGGTTGAGTCAGCAGGCTAGCTAGTTAGCAAATGGGTTGAGTCAGCAGTGGAGTAGGCTAGCTACCTATTTAGCTAACCAATTAAGTCAGCTGGATTAGTTAGCTAGCTAGCTAGTTAGCTAATGAGTAAGCCAGCAAGGTTGAGTCAGCTAGCTAGCTCATTAGCTAAATGAGTTAAGTCAGGAATGATTAAGTCAGCTAGCTAGAATGTTAGATAATGAGTAAGCTAGCTACATAGC
>NW_006988045.1:0-1301 GCF_000164805.1 Carlito syrichta
GAGGCTGAGGTGAGTGGAATCCCTGAGCCTGTGGGTTTGAGACTCAATTGGACAACTTGGAGAGACCTGTCTCTACAATAAATCAAGAAAGTAGCAGGGCATGGTAGCATAAGCCGGTAGTTCTGGCTACTGGAAAGGCTGAAGAAGAAGGATCACCTGAGCCCTGCAGGTCGATGTTGGGATGGCTGTGAGTGTGCCACAGCACTCCAGCCTGGGCAACAGAGTGAGACTCTAACTCAAAAAATAAAAAAATAAAAGTAAAAAGCATATAGCTGGAAAAAGCACAATTTTAATTTTTGTTTTGTTTCTAACAATTATGGGCAGGGGCCCTTTAAGAAATTTGGGAAAGGGAGTAAATACACTGTAAAATGGGGGAAAAGGAAGTTAATGTCCTTTAATGTGGATACATATCTGTCACTATTTGCTAACTCATTTTAAAATCAAAGCTTGTGCCTCACTAAGCTGGCATTTGTGAGAATTGTCGGTGACCTGCACTGACCAGAGGGAGGGTTAGGACCGCACCGGTGAATCAGAGACGGAGAGAAGAAAACTACTCGGAGGCAGCTCTTCTGGGTTCAGCCTGACCAAGACCGAAGCCGATTTTATTCAAACCTTTTCCAACTTATATACCATTTTCTATACCCTCCAGCAATGTGATAATCACTCACTGGGGGCGTACAAGTTTCGTGCTTTACAAACTATGCATCACAAGACCACCACGAGATCTGCAATTTCCAAGCAAACAATTCAAATTCCATGATGCCTGCCGTGCTTACATCAAGGTCACAGGTGCACAATTTCAATACAAATCGTTCAAAGTGTTTTCCATAATGTTCAACGAATCATTCATATTATACTCTTTGCTCTATACCCTGATTAATACAAAAAACTTTCCTGAGTTAACTCTAGGTTCAATCCAAGTTCACTGATTCCCAATATTTTTAACAATTAATATTATCAACTTAACACTATACTATTAACCTATTACAATTTAACATAACGCCTTATAACTCAGTTAAAACTTATTCTTAAACTACAAAACTTTACTATAATTCATGTTTCATATGTCTAAACTTTAATTTTCATATGATCTAGTTATTGGACTTTAATACTATGCTATATCCTATTAAGCTAATACCTTATCGTTAATTCTTTTATAAATCATATAGTAACTATTACACTTGAATAATGTAGCAAAAGGAATCAAAACAGCAAGCATAGATTTACGCAGCTATGAGTGTATATGTATATATTTTATCCCAACAAGTCTACTCTAAAAATCAAATAGTAGCTGTCACACG
>NW_006988046.1:0-662 GCF_000164805.1 Carlito syrichta
AACTAGAGTCTATAATACTGAGTGACCTCTCACAAAAACAAAAATCCGAATATCACATGTTCTCACTCATATAATGGACCTTGAACATCCAATGCAATACTATGAGAAAATGACGAATGGTACTGGGAAACTATGGGGGGGAGGGGGATGGGATTAACAGTAGCAAATATCTGTCGGGGGATGGGAAAACACTTCTTATCTATAGGGTGCCTGAATGAAACGTCATTGTACACCTAACCCTTAACTGTACCCCACAAAACCATAATAAAAAATACTGATTAATGAAAAAAAAAAAAAAAGAAAATATCTGTCTGGGGATGGGAAAAAACCTCTTATCAACAAGGTGCCTGGATGAAACGTAATTGTACACCTAACCCTTTACTGGACCCCACAAAACCATAATAAAAAATATTGATTAATAAAAAAAGGTAAATAGATATAAATATATACAACACTATCCACCATGCAGTATCCCAATTGCTGTACGTATAATTATTCTCATTGTTTAACTCATTTTTAAAACAACCCATGGGAGAGGTGCTATCAAGATTCTCAATTTTAAGGTAAGTAAACCAAGGCAGAGGGAAGTTAATTTTCCCAGTCACAGCTTGACAACGTTTTACATAAATGATATTCTATTTTCTGAAAAATTTCATCATACA
>NW_006988047.1:0-701 GCF_000164805.1 Carlito syrichta
TGCTCAGTAGTCAATTTCCCTCCTATTATGATGTCAAATTCTGAAGCTGTTGTAATAAATGAAAATTTGACATGCTTGTTTCCCTGACTTTACTTACCTCTTTTAATGTAAAACTTACCGTTTTAGTCAATCTACATATTCAATGAAATAACCATTAAGTTAACATCATTCATGTCAGACCGGGAAATTACAATAAAGAATTCATATGAAACCATAAACAATCATGATTAGCCAAAAGATTTTTATCAAAAGAAACAAAGCAGAGCTATCACAGTTCCAGACTTCAAACTTTACTATATGTTTATGTTGGGAGCCGGCAGTGGAGGCCTGCCTGAGCGTTAGGGATCCAGGTGGGCTGTGGACCCTGAGACCACCTGTTTGTGTTCAGGAGCTGAAGGCCCATTCCCTCCTCCTTTCTTTGTTGTTTGGCATGACCCACTAGCAGGGACTTTGATGATCTAAGCATGAAGTTCTGAGAATATTACACAGGTCACATTTTGGAGCCTTATACATGATACAAGCTTCTTTTTAAGATTTTAAAGTATATTTGTATAATTAATATATACAATTAGAGATCTGTTTCCAGCTTTAGGTGGTATAGATGATTATCTAGACTTACCAGAAATGGGCCATCACGATCTTTGGACTGGGCCACATTCCTAAGAGCCCTGCGTCCACTTTGGGCTGTGCTGCATTCTTTA
>NW_006988048.1:0-762 GCF_000164805.1 Carlito syrichta
CATCATTGTGGGCATGTACATAACAGGCACTTTCACAGGATGTGGTAATTCAGTGTTTAACATTAGAAAAAATTATCTGCATTCATCATCTTTGCACCTCCACTGGGTTAGAAACATACTTTAAGGTGGGCACATACATTTGTTGAGTGTTTTAGAAATAAATATAACAAATGAAATTTCTGTAGCCAGAGTAGGTACTATATATCTTGTCCAGCATGGCAGTTTTTTTTGTTTTTGTTTTTGTTTTTTTGTTTTTTTGAGTTGGAGTCTCACTCTGTCGCCCAGACTAGAGTGCAGTGGCTGATCCCGGCCACCACAGCCTCGACCTGCTGGGCTCCGGCAATCCTTCCGCCTCAGCCTTCCAAGTAGCTGGAACTACATGTGTGCACTACCACGCCCAGCTAGTTTTTGATTTATTATAGAGATGAGGTCTCACTAAGTTGCCCAGGCGGGTTTCAAACCCACGGGCTCAGACAATCCACTCACCTCAGCCTCCCAAAGTGCGGGATTACAGGCTGAGTCACCGAGCCCGGCTAGCATGGCAGTTTTTCAGTTAGGAAGTAACCAAAATCATTTTAATAAATTCAATTTATATAATATTCATATACATATGAATGGATTGAGACACACCCACACACACACACACATATATATATATATATATGTCCTTATATATCACATATATATCCTTATTTAGCCATAGGTATGTTTTCAAAAACATCCATGTCCAGCAATTATTTATAAGTATAAATGCACCCATGC
>NW_006988049.1:0-686 GCF_000164805.1 Carlito syrichta
AAGAACTCCCTGGGATGGAGGCCACCACATTCCCTGTAGCTGGGACGGTGAGTGCCACCACACGTGACTCCAGTGTTTGCGTTCCAGGGAGCGACGTGATCTCACTACGTGGCCGAGGCTGGTCTCAAACTCCCGGTCTCCAGTAATCCCCCAACTCAGCCACCCAAAACCACAGCACATTTGTCTGCCAATCCACCGTCTTTTGGGACCTCTAAGCCCAAGGCTGGGGCCTCCTTCCCAAATGATCTCTGTCTATTCACAATGATCCCAACTCCATACAAAAATGGATGATCTTCTTTTCTTTCTTTTTATATTTTTCGAGTCTGAGTCTCACTCTGTCATCATGGCTGAAGGGTGGTGTCACATTCCTGGCCGGCGCAACATTGGCACACTGGGCTCCAGTGAGCCTTCCCCCTCAGGCCTTGGGAGAATCCAGAACAACAGACGTGCACCAACTCACGCAGTTCATTTGGGACAGAGGGCAGAGGCGATGTCTCAACGAGGTGCCCAGGCACGTCTTGGACCTGTGGGCTTGGGCCCTCCACTGTCTCTGGCCTCCCAAAGTGCTGGGATGACGAGGTTGAGCCCCCGAGTCCATCGTCATCCTTCATCTAAAATGAACCAGAATGTTGGGTGCAGCGGCCTACAGCTGGAATCCCAGTGCTCTGAGATCCCGAATCATGAGA
>NW_006988050.1:0-733 GCF_000164805.1 Carlito syrichta
AAACCATGAGAAAGCAGCAAAAGAACTATCAAGAAAGCCCTGTGAAGTGTTTTTTAAACTCTTTAGAATGTTTCCTCACTGGGTGTAGTGGCTCATGCCTATAATCCCAGCACTTTCAGAGGCCAAGACAGGAGGATTGCTTGAACCTAGGAATTCAAGACCTGCTAAGACAACACAGTGAGATGTTGTCTCTATTAAACATTAAAATATTAACTACGCATGGTGGCATGTTCCTGAAGTTCCGGCTATTCTGGAGGCTGAGGTGGGAGGATTGCCTGAACACAGTATATCTAGTGTGTGGTAAGGCATAATCATGCCACTGTTCTCTAGTATGGGGGCTACAGTGGAACCTCAAAACTTAAAATATATTTTCTCATACTCCCCACATTTCTTCTTTTTCAGAGATCTCTCTGGGAAACTTAGGTTGGGCTATGTGGCTTTCTTGAGTCTTATTTTTATTCTTAACTTCTCAATACTCAGAGAGTGCCTGGGATATTATAGGAGTTCAACAAATGTTAAAGAAATCTAATATTTCAGTAAGAAAAAGAAAGCACAAGTCAGAAAGAATAAGAAGAAAGCTAATAGAAGCAAGAGAAAAGAGTATTTAAAAACCATTTAAAAATGCCAATTCTAGCAAAAATTCACAGATTTTTTTTTCTTTAAAGGAGTAACTAGTTCCCTTAGTGATTTAATTAGGTGAAATTAAGTCAATATAGGCAAATTGCAAAGCTCA
>NW_006988051.1:0-678 GCF_000164805.1 Carlito syrichta
TCGTCTCTACAAAAAGCCAAAAAAATGAGATGAGTATGGTGGCACACACCTGTCATTCCAGCCACTTGAGAAGCCATGGTGAGAGGACTGCTGGAGCCCAGCCAGTGGAGGCTATGGTGGCTGTGAACAAGCCTCTGTGCTCCGGCCTCAGCAAAAGGTGGAACTCCAACTTAGAATAATCATACCAACCAACAACACCACCAGGACCCCAGGTCTGGCTCAGAGGCTCATCCTGGCCTTCCGGCCCTTCGGAGGCCCAGGCGAGTGGGCGGCCTGAGACTTCAGGTTTGACAACAGCCCAGGACACAGCGCGAGACCTCATCCCGGCCACCAAATATAAATCCAAAGAAGAGCCGAATGTGATGTCGCAGGCCTCTGTTTTCAGCCACTTCGGGGGGCTGAGGTGAGAGGATCGACTGAGCCTGGAAGGTGAAGCCCATGGTGGCCATGATCATGCCCCTGTGCTCCAGCCTGGGAGACAGAGCGTGACTCCAACTTCAAATAATAATAATCACCACCACCACCACCACAACCACAGGCTGGGCTCAGGGGTTCAACCTGGCCTTCCAGTCCTTCAGAGGGCCAGGCGAATGAACGGCCTGAGGCTGTGGGTACGACACCAGCCCGGGACACGGGGAAAGAACTCATCCTGGCCAGCAAAAATAAATCCAAAGATTA
>NW_006988052.1:0-767 GCF_000164805.1 Carlito syrichta
CGGCCTCATTAAACTGACAAGCTTCTGCAAAGCCAAAGAAGCCATCAAGAAAACAGGGAAACAGCCCACAGAATTGGAAAAAATATTTGTCAAATATATATCTGACAAAGGCCTAACATCTAGGATCTACAAGGAACTCAAATACACAGAAAGGAAAAAAACAAACAGCCCCTTTAAAAAGTGGGCAAAACACATGAATAGACACTTCTCATAGAAGATATGGGGGTGACCAACAGACACATGAAAAAGTGCTCAGCCTCACTCATCATTAGAGAAATGCAAATCAAAACCACATTGAGATACCACCTAATCTCTGTGAGAATGGCCATCATTAATAAAACAAACAACAACAGATGCTGACAAGAATGTGGAGAAAAAGCAACACTTCTACACTGCTGGTGGGAATGCAGACTAAAACAACCTCTTTGGAACACAGTGTGGCAATTTCTGAAGGAACTAGAAATTGACCTTCCATATGACCCATATTGGAAATAAACCCGGAGGAACTCAAATCATTCTACAAAAAAGATACCTGCACACGTATGTATGCAGCTCTATTCACAATAGCAAAAGTATGGAACCAACCTTGTTACCCATTGAAGCTGGACTGGATTAAAAAATGTGGCACATATACACAATGGAATATTATGCAGTCATAAAGAATGACAAATATATGGACCTTACAGCAAATTGGATGGATTTGGAGTCGGTCATACTCAGTGATTTACCACAGAAACAAAGAACTGAGTTCCATATGTCTCACTCAT
>NW_006988053.1:0-648 GCF_000164805.1 Carlito syrichta
GGGGATGTGGGGTCATATGGAAAGTTGATTTTTAGAACTTTTAGGAATTGCTACACTGCTTTCCACAGAGGTTGCACTAGTTTACACTCCCACCAACAATGTAGAAGTGTTCCCTTTCACCACACCCTCTCCAGCAGCTGTTATTTTTTGAGTTGTTGATAATTGCCAGTCTGACTGGCAAGAGAGCAGGGAGACAGCCTACAGACTGGGAAAAAGTATTTGCCAACTCCAGGTCTGGCAAAGGCTTAACATCCTGGATCTACAAAGAACTCAAACGTGCTGAAAAGAAAAAAAACAAACAACCCCATTATAAAATGGGCAAAAGATATGAACAGACACTTCACAAAAGAAGACATCCAGCCAGGCTCGGTGGCTCAGCCTGTAATCCTGCGCCTTTGGGAGGCTGAGGTGAGTGGATTGCCCAAGCCCGCGGGTTCAAGACCCGCCTAGACAGCGAGACCTCATCTCTACAATAAATTAAAAAAAAAATCAGCCAGGCCTGGTAGTGCATGCCTATAATTCTGGCTACTTGGAAGGCTGAGGCAGAAGGATAGCCGGAGCTCAGCAGGTTAAGGCTGTGGTGGCCGGGAGCGGCCACTGCACTTCAGTCTGGGTGACAGAGTGAGACTCCAACTCACAAGAAAAATA
>NW_006988054.1:0-784 GCF_000164805.1 Carlito syrichta
AAGCCAGTATGATCCCATGCCCCTCTCTCTATCCACCTAGCCTCACTCAAGTGACTTTTTTGTTTCCCTGGTCGAAAAATGTCATTAAAGGAAAACATTTTTGCTGATGTGGAAGAGGTGAAACAAAAAACAGCAGAATCACTTACAGGCATCAACAATGACGAGTTCAAAAACTGTTTTGAGCAGTGGAAAAAGCATATTGATAGATGTATTGCATCAGACAAAGAGTACTCTGAAGGTGATTAAAGTTTAAACATGTAAGAATAAATGAACAATTTTTAATAAATAAATTCTGATTTAGAAATATACATATTCATTCTATTCTCTGAAATATCATTATGTGAAAGTTTAGCAACTTTTTCTGTTCTCATATGACACGTGTCTCTTTGGGGGGAAGTGTCTATCAAATTCCATTGCCCATTCCATAACTGGACTCTTTGTTTCTATAACTTTGAGTTTTAAGGGTTCTTTGTATATTCTTGATAGTAGCATATTTTATATGCTTTTACACAGATGTATGAAAGATATTTTTGAATGTATTTTCTCCTATTCTGTAGGTTGTCTTTTCATGTTCTATAGTATCTCTTGAGGTTCGTGGGATTTCAGGTTGATGGAATTCAATACCTCTATTTTCCTGATTGCTTCTACAAGGGACAACCACTACTCTGTCCCTTGTTATCCAGCTACCACATGGCAGCCAGAGGGAGCTTTCTAAATGTAACTGTTGCACTTCTCCCCCACCTGTTCCACACAATGCCACATGTGTTATTTAAAACAGTGATTT
>NW_006988055.1:0-783 GCF_000164805.1 Carlito syrichta
CCCAGCTTACTTAACTAACAGACTTAACTAGCTAGCCAGCTGAGTTAGCTAGCTAACTTAACTAGCTAGCTACCTAGCTAGCCAGTGGACTTAACTAGCTGATTTAGCTAGATAGTGACCTAGCTAGACAGATGGCTGGCCAACTGACTTAACTAGCTGACTTAACCAGCTAGCCAGATTGCTTGCCAGCTGACTAAATTAGCTTGCTACCTAGCTAGCCAGCTAGCTAGCCAGTTGACTTAACTAGTTGACTTAACCAGCTATTCAGCTGGCTAACCAACTGACTTAACAAGCTAATTTACCTGGTTGGCCAGTTGGCTAGGCAACTGACTTAACTAGCTCTCTACCTAGGTTGCTAGCTGGCTATCCAGCTGATTTAACTAGCTGACATAATTAGCTAACCAGCTCCCTAACCAACTGACTTAACTAGCTCGCTACCTATCTACCCAGCTGGCTACCCAGCTGACTTAACTAGCTGACGTAAGTAACTGGTCTTCTTTCTAGTCAATCTAATTAACTACCTTACTATATTGCTAGCTAGGTGCTAGCCAGCTTACATAACTAGCTGACTTAACTAGGTAGCCAGCTGGATAGCCAGTTGACTTAATTGCCTAGCTACATAGCTAGCAAGAAGTCTAACCAGCTGACTTATATAGCTGACTTAAAGAAGCAGCCAGCTGGTTAGCCAGCAGACTTAACTAGATAGTTACCTAGCTAGACAGTTGGATAGCCAGCTGTCTTAACTAGCTGAAATAACTAGACACCGAATGGCTAGCCAGTTGA
>NW_006988056.1:0-754 GCF_000164805.1 Carlito syrichta
GAGCTGCCTAGCTTACTCAACCAGCTGGCTTAACTCGTTAGCTATGTAGCTATCTAGCTGACCATCCAGCTGACTTAACTCATTAGCTAACTAACTACCTAGCCTAGTCAAATAGCTGACTCAACCCATTTGCTAACTAGCTAGCTGACTCAATCCGCTGAATTAACCTGTTAGTTAACTAGCTAACAACCTGATTCAGCCTGCTGACTTAAACATTTAGCTAACTATCTAGCTAGCTGTCTTAACCAGCTGACTAAATTAGAAGCTGACTTAACTAGCTGACTTAGATAGCTGACTTAACTACTTAGCTAGCTGACTTAACTGGCTGACTTAGCTAGTTAATTAAATGACTTAACTACATGTAATAAATAGTTAGCTAACTATTTAACTAGCTGAATAACCAGCTGACAACTAATTAGCTAACTAGTTAGGTAGAATATTAAGTAGTTGAATTTAATAGTTAGCTATCTAGTGAGCTCTCTGACTTAGCTAGCTGACATAGTTAGCTAGCTAGTTAGCCAGCTGACTTACCTAGCTGACTTAACTATTTGGCTAATTATATAATAGCTGACTTCATGAGTTGGTTAATGAGTTATATAACTGTTTTAACTAGTTGGTAAACGAGGTAAATAGCTGAATTAGCGAGTTGGTTAACGAGTTAGCTAGGTGATTTAACTTGTAGTTAAGAGTTGACTGACTATTTAGCTGGTTTAACACATTGGCTGACTACTCGGCCGACTTGTTAGCAGGGTTA
>NW_006988057.1:0-2353 GCF_000164805.1 Carlito syrichta
GCCCAGCCTGGTCTCCTGTTCCTGGTGAGTTCTTGCCCTCTGTCCTATCCATCTCCTGTCCTATCCCTGGTGATCTAACTCAAGGAAAATCCTGGCTATCTGAGGCAAAGGAATTTTGGCTTGCAGTGGCTGAGCTTCTCTCAGATATAAAGGGAAACCCTGAAGTTTAGGGTTTCATTCTTCCTTTCTTTCTGTCTTCCTGGCAGTTCCTGCTATTCTTTGGAACCTTGCTGTGTCTCTCATTCAGCTAAGACTGTAGCTGGGCTCAACCGTCTCTATGTAGCCAAGGCCATTCTTCAAGGCCATTCTTGTCTGCACAAGGTCTGAGCTGCTTCTCCAGAATCTCCATGGTTTTCCATGACTGCTTGAAGCATATCTGGAGCCAATGGTAATTAGAGGATTTTCTTAAGGGTCTAACATGGCATTTTAGTCCAGCACACAGGCAATGGAATAAATGAATCTAAACATAATCCTGTCATCATTACCTTCTCAAATAGAAATAATCTTCAGTTTATCTGAGTACAACATCTCACACTACCCAGTCCAGATGGTTCCTCAACTGGGTATTCCTGGCATTTTTCTTCTGTACCCCTTGAGCTGGGTTGGGAAGAATCAGGAGATACAGGAGAGAATCCTGTGCTCTGCTGTTGGCCCTTGGAAGACTTGATCTGGAGCTTGAAGAGCAGGAGAAATCTTCATTCTGGATGGAAGGCTGACAGTGTATTTTGATTAAATTCCTACATTCAAATACAAAAATAAGTCAATAAATAATAAAAAGCACTACTTGCATGAAAAATGTAATTAAATAAACCTCAGGCAAAATATTTAAAAGTTCTCAAAATTGTTTTCTAAAATCATTAAATGCTACAATCCTATAGCTTTTTACAAGCTAAAGCTAAAAGTCCTTGATACACCAAAATTTTGATGTAAGTTCATCACTTGGGGGTTCACCTGTTATAAAATCAGTGACTATTGATGAGATGGTGTTTGTATAGGTTTGTTTATAGAGATTAACCAGGGTGTTAACTCAATTCCTTGGAATAAACCTAATCATGTATATTAACACCCACCTAAGAACCCGTGAAATGCAATCACTTGGCAGAATGGGTGTGGTCTTCAGAGAGTCATATAAGGACACTCCAGGAGCTGAGCTTATTCTTCTCCAAAACCCATAGAGTGGCTTTGGAACTGGCTGTGGAGACTTCTGAAAGCTACCTCCACCACACTGTGAGGCTGTGATCCCTGAGCTGACCTCATCTTATTACTTGTCCAGTAAGCATCGGTGAGGACGTAGACCTATTTCTTAGGTGAGTACACATTTTGTAGAAAATATACCCCCACTGCAAACTGGAGTTTGTTTGGTTTTTTAATGAAGTGATCTCATTTTCCTGAGTTGTAAACTGACTCCACTTCTTTTGGAATTAATTTGATGCTTAATCTATTAATTGATGTGTTTTTCTGTTTTTTGGTATAATGTAGAAGTTGTTTTCAGATGTGTTGTAACTTTTTACTTACAAGTAGATTTATTGAATTATAGATTGTATTAATGTGTTAGGAGTATTTTATTCCATTTGTATAAGTATATTCTACTCTGAAAGTAGAAAAGTGTATACATTGGATAAAATATCTGGCTATACATAAGAAGATAATGCATTGAAGGATTTGGGCAAAAATTTGTTTTTGAGTGTTTGTAAATGCCTCTTCATAAATGATGCTGGGGTGGCTGTGAGCATGCTACTGCACTCCAGCCTGGGTGACGAAATGAGACTCTGACTCAAAAAACAAACAAAGAAACAAACAACAACAAAACCATTGTTTGATCTGCCCATTTTATCTTGGAGAGCAAGACTAGCTCTTTTAATTGTGGTCAAAAGTCTGAACCCTGCTTCAACACTTACAAGCAGAGTGCTTTTGGAGAAGTCACGATAGGATTGTTGTTGGAATTACATGAAATAATGAAGGTAGAAGAGCTCAGTTGCTGCCCTTCCCTAAACCAATCACTCACAAGTAACCATGTAATTTATTTTCAGATTGGTCTACAGACTGGTAAAATTATTGAAGCCCAAGCATTTGGGGGGAAACTAACACCTAAAGAAATCTGACATCCTCTAGTATAGGAAAAAAAAAAATGTTTGGGGAAAGAGAACCTGTATTGATTAGACTAGCAACACATTTTTCTACAGGACTTGATCTCTCTTTGTGCCTCAGTTTTCCATTTCTGTCATTTGCAAGTTTAGTCCAACCCACTCTAGATTAATGAATATTATTGAATCACAACCTGATTCAAATTTGCTTAGAACTTTGTCTCTCTGGGGCAGAAGATTAAATTATTCTGAATTTCTTTCCTCAGAAA
>NW_006988058.1:0-1869 GCF_000164805.1 Carlito syrichta
CTAACCAGAAACACTGCAGCAGAAATTTAACAACAGGTAACTATAGCAATTTTAAAGAACCAAAACACTGAACTAGAGAGGCTGAAGAGCATGAGGCAACACCACTTCAGGAAGTTAAATAACCAGAGACTATATTTCTCTTTGCAACTTGCAGCTCTGATGAAGCCTATTAGGTAGACCATATCAACAATAGATAGCTCCAGAAGTGATGCATCTGGAATTATGAGACTGTTTTTTCACTCTAAAAGAATATGCCTCCCAGTGGACTTTAATACACTCATGGAGCATGGGTCTACCTGGACCTCAGACAACACAGACCCCTTTTGGTCCGGTCTCAGAGTTCTTGGGGGAAAGGAAAAAAAAACACACACAAAACAAAACTACTGATGTAAAAGTGAATTCCAGGTTAAGATAGGACTATAGACGGTGTTAGATTATATTTTTATATAGTTTCTCATTTATATCTGGAGATGGAGACCAGGGGCATCCTGAGTTGTCAAGTCATTCGCATTTGGAGAACAATTGACATTGACGAGCATGATGTGAAATTCAGCAAGCACTTCCTCTCAGTTCGACAATTTGCTGGAGGCATGAAAAATGTCAACTCAAATGAGGTTACAGATGACAAATTCCTTAAAATGACAGATAAATTCAGGCACATTATAGAAAATAATACTGTTTGACAATCTATAGTTTGCAAATACCTTAATAAATTGTAGAAGTAAAGAAAAAACACAGACTTGAAATATATGAGAAAAATTATAACAGATTTGCAAGGAGTAGTTAACAAATTGACAATCAGCAAAAGAGATTGACACATTCCTCTGAGTAACGATAGAGTTTATAGAAAAGATAAAAGTTCTAAAAGATTCAACTAGCCCAGGTAAAAAAGCATGACCTAATTCTCACAAAAAGTCTTTTATCTATGGGTGAATTGGAAAAAAATCCTTCATTTAGCAATTAGAGAATTCACATTCTTCCTAAACACATGTAAAATGCATCTAAAATCTGCCCACTACAAGACCTCAAAGTAAGTCCCAAATATCATGAAATAATATTCTAAGACCATGTCCTTTGACCACAATGCAGCAAAATAAGAAATAACTTACATAAAAATAACAGAAACCCCCTAAATATTGATAATTAAAAAAAAATCTATATAATTTATAGATCAAAGAAGAAATCATAATGGAAATAAGATGGACCTCTGCCAAGGTAAGTTAAGGAGAGAAAGAGACAAGATGCAAATAAACAAAACAAAGTGGAAAAAGAAAGCTAGATAGAGATAAAAGACATTAAAAGACAATAAAGATATTATAGTCAACTCTAATCAAGATGATGACCAAGACTAAATGAATAAATTATTTGAAAATTATAAAAAAAACCCTGTTGCACAAAGAAATAGAAAACAAATAATAGGTTTTTAAAGATATTGAAATAATAATTGAAACCCTTCCTCTTCCAAAAGAGTTTACAGTTGAATATTCTCAAATATTCGATATCAATACCAGATTTTCTGATCGAAGTGAAACAAATGCTGTCATTTCTCTTAGCCTCAAAAGAACAGTTGATTAGGATGCAGGGAGTAGGCTCTAAACAGATTTTGTTACAAACAAGTTTTAAAGGCAATTGCTTTTAACTCAACACATGAATGACCATTTTTTACTTTGAGTTCAGTTATATCCATAACCTAAAGCAGTCTGGGGCTGCATACAGTCCTGGACAGTTAGTAACGTGGCCCCACAAAATCTTTTAACATAATGTGATTTTTAGCATTATTAAGTGTAGTTCTATTTTTCAAGTTTTCAGTCACACCTTATTCATGACATTGTTTTCTGGCAGCACATATGTTTGTAAGTAGCTATTTTC
>NW_006988059.1:0-1839 GCF_000164805.1 Carlito syrichta
CCCCAAAAAACAATTAAAAAACCCTATAATTTTTGTGGAATCAAAAAAGTGCAAAAATATCTAAAGCAATTCTAAGCTACAAGAACAACTGAGAAGGCATCACACTGCCTGACTTCAGATTATACCACAAAACTGTAGTAAATAAAACAGCATAATACTGGTACAAGAACAGACAGATTGAGCAATGGAACAGAATAGAGAACTCACAAATAAAACTATATTCCTACAGCTCTTTGACAAATCTGACAAAAATAAACATTGTGGAAATAGCACTCTATTCAATAAATTGTGTTAGGAAAATTGGCTAGCCACATGCAGAAGAATGAAATTGAACCTCATCTCTCTCCATATACAAGCATTAATTCAAGATGGATCAGAAACTTAAATCGAAGACCTGAAACTAAAAAAAACACTAGAAGAAAACCTGGGAAATCACTTCTGGACGTTGGTCTAGGCAAATATTTATAACAAAGACCTCAAAAGCAATTGCAATAAAAATTAAAATAGATAAATGCAACATAAAGAAACAAACAAAAAAAGTCTACAAAGCAAAAGAAATTATCAACAGAGTGAACATAAAACCTACTGAGTGGGAGATAATATTTGCAAATTATTCCTCAGACCAAGGACTAATATCCGGAATCTACAAGGAATTCAAACAACACAAAAACAAACAAACAAACAAATAAATAAATAGCTCCACCAAACAGTAGGCAAAAATATTTCTTAAAATAAGACACACAAGCATCCAACAAACATATGAAAAAAATGCTCAACATCACTAAGCATCAGAGAAATGTAAATTTAAACCATAACAAGATATCACATCACACCAGTTAGAATGGCCATTATTAGAAGGTTGAAGAACAACAGATGTTGGTGTAATTGCGAAGACAAGGTAATACTCATCCACTGTTGGTGGGATTATAAACTAGTTCAATGGCTATGGAAAAGAGTCTGGAGATTTCTCAAAGAATTAACAACTGAATTACCATTTGACCCAGCAAGGCCGCTACTAAGGATCTCTTCAAAGGAAAAGAAGTCAATATATAAAAAAGATACTTGTACTCGTATATTTATTGCAGCACTATTTGCAATAGCAAAATCATGGCACCAACCTAAGTGCCCACCAACAATTGGTTGGATGAAAAAAATGTGGTATACACACACACACACACCATGGAATACTATACAATCATATAGTCATACAAATTAATGGAATCATGTCCTTTGCAGCAACGTGAATGGAGCTGGAGAACATCATCCTAAGCGAACTGAGTCAGAAATGGAAAACCTGGTAGTGAATGTTCTCATTCATATGTGGGAGCTAAATGGCCACAAAGATGGAAATAGTAGACACTGTGGACACCAATAAGGAGGGAGGTGAAGATGATGGTTAGGGTTCAGAACTTACTTATGGAGTACAATGTTCCCTATTTAGGAAATGGGCCACCTGAGACCCAATCCTCACCACTACACAATACGTCCATGTAACATACATGCATGTGTACCTCACTGAATCTAAAATAAAAAAAGAAAACCATTGCTGTATTTTTTCAAGTCTTATTATAAACATTTAGTAAACAAAGCAGTAAAAAAGTTGCTTAAAGAGAGATACATAGATCAATGGAACAGAACAAACGGTTCAGAAATATACATACATGCACACACACACACACACACAATTGAATTTTGACAAAGATACAATTCAATTCAGTGAAAAAAAGGATAGAACCATAAATGTTGCTGGAACAATTGAATTTTCATTAAAAAAAAAAGAGATAAAGATGAAGCTAGGAGAGAAATGAAAGAAGGGAAAGAAAGAGGATGAGAAGAAGG
>NW_006988060.1:0-1921 GCF_000164805.1 Carlito syrichta
GGCCTTCCCAGACATTCAAGCCCTCCAGATCCCTGACTCCCCTCCCAGTCTGGGGTCTGAGTCCCTGTGGGCCTCCCAGAACACGGCCACTCCTCAGCAAGGGAGAGGTCACCGTCGGGAGTGCTTAGAAACAGTTTCCTTTCTTAAACTGGAAATTTGTCACATCTTAGCCACTCGGGGTTGCAGTGCTGTTCCTAAGGGCCAAGGTGGGGCTCCGTCTGTGACCCCTGGGCCCAAGCCCGACACTCCCATCATGCAGGAGGTGGGCCCGGGGCCTGTGCCAGGGACAGGTTATCATCATCATCATCGTCATCACCATCATCATCATAATAATAATTTGTCATTCTGGCTCCAGGAAGATCTGAGCGATCTGGGATGATGGCAGTAGATTATAACAAATTCAAAAAAGTGGTTGCCCCAACAGTAGCTACTGTGCCAGATATGACATGTTTGTTAGCAAAGATTAATATGGCCACAGGTATATGGTCTACAGTCACTGCATTCTTTTAAATCCTTATCAAAAAAGAGGATCTAAGACCAAGCTCCTGCATTGACCTGGAATGGACAATAGTATACATCTACCATCTTGCAGTAGGGTTTTTGTTATTCTGTCCTACTATAATCTGAATTGCATCTTGCATCCCTACTTGCACTCCACTCCATACCATGAAGAAGGAAACACTGTGTCTGGTAGGCATCTTCCAGTTCTGGAGGTAGCAACGTGCATACCTGGATATACTGCTATGACCCATATGCCATGCTACTCAAAACAATGCTTACTTTATTTCTTTGTTTTGAGTTGGAGTCTCACTCTTTTACTCAGGCTGGAGTGCAGTGGCATGCTCATGGCCACCACAGCCTTGATCTGCTGGACTCAGGTGAACTTTACACGTCAACCTTCAAAGTAGCTGAAACTACAGGCAAGTGTGGTGTCTCATGTCTATGATCCCAGAACTTTGGGAGACCAAGACAAGAAGATCATTTGAGACCAAGAATTTGAGATTTGAAGCACGCACCACCATGCCCAGATAATCTTTTGATTTATTGTAGAAATGAGATCTCACCAAGTTGCCCAGGCTGGTCTCTAAAGTTGAGAGCCAGCCTTGGAGGCCCACCTGATTGACAGCTTCCTGGGCTCACCCTGCGACCCGGGATCTTTATGAATAAGACTTGTCATCTGTTCAAGAAGCAGGTGTCCGTGTATATAATCTTTGTTGTTTGCCTATCCGTCTCTCCTTCAACACTTCCCACGACCCTTGTGGGGCAGGCCCCTGCACTCTAACCCATGGGCTCAGGCAGTCTTCTCACCTCAGCTTCCCAAAGTGCTGCAATTATAGGCATGAGCCACCGTGCCCGGCCTCGGTGCTTACTTTGAATGGGGCATCAGGCAGAAAGGGGCTCTGCAACAAGTACAGGAAGCCCTGTTCCTTGGACCATCTGATCTGTTCAGACCGTATTGTTAGTGGAAGGAAAAAATGAGAAGTAGATTTTATGATCAACCTCAATGGGAAAATCACAAAGCAGATGCCTAGGTTTCTGGAGCAGGTCTGTGACATCTACAGTGGAGAATTAGGATCTTGTTATAAGTAGTCCCTGGTATACTACTGGATCCTTGCTAGAAATGGACAACCTAATCATGGGACATCAAGTCTCCATGTGGCCAGAATAGTTCATCATGAACTGGGTTCTGTCAAACCAACCAAGACAAAAGGTCAGGTGGACCCCACTGTATTCCATCATTAAATGTAAGGCGTTCATCTGAGGTTAAGCACAAGCAGGACAAGACCCCATGACATCCACCAGTACCTCTCCCTCAGCCCATACCTATAGCACAGGAGATATTGACATTTAGCTGCTAGAGGAGTAAAAAGTCTGAACTCGGTCCACGGATAGGTATCTCAGTGTGTGGGTGAAAACTGAA
>NW_006988061.1:0-2143 GCF_000164805.1 Carlito syrichta
GAAAAAAATGGCCAGTCATAAACCTTCTCTGTGCAAAGAACATATTCTGGGAGTCCATTACCAGATTGCACTGCGGGGAGGGAAAGGGGAACAAGGGTGACATACAACTTAGTGTCTCAGTAGTATATCCTGGCACGGGGCTTTTCTGAGAGATATTCTGTGGGACTTTTTGGTCACATCAAAGTGCTAAGATAAGTTTTAAAGGGAGGAGCAAGACGGCAGTTTTATTTGGTTTTTACAGATAAAATAAGACAAAATGCTGTCTTGGGGGAGGGATGATAGAAGGCAGAAGCAAAGGGACTTGTTGTTCTTTATAAAGCTCATCAATGCTGTCTTCAGGGGGACAGAGCAGAACTCCACCAGAGACAGCTTATGACAACTCTTAAAACAGACAAGGCGAAGGGGACAGGAAGGGGCTTGACTTCGCTTTGGATGCGTATGCCACATAAACTGGAGCTGCTTGCATGGGAAAACTGGTTGAGTAACAGAACCATCCAAGAAAAAAACAGATGCTTTGTGACCAATGACTGTTTCGATAAATCAGTAAAGTCTTGATAAGTGCATATAGGCACAAGTTATATCTGTTCTATGACCATGATTTGACTTCAGGCATTTGTGGAAAAAAGCGAACCATCTTCTGGTACTGTCAGTTCCCGTGGGCTAGAGAAATAGACCTGCTTCTCATGGAAATTCTACAGACAGCAAGTCTTTCAGATGTTGAGTGGAAGACGCTTCTGCTCCGCTTATGGGAGTGGCTCCCACTGGAGTTTTCTGGTTAGCAGGTGGCTGCACGTATCTTCATTTGATGGTGAAAAAGACCTGATATAGCCAAACCTGCAGCCCAGCAATAACCAGGGAGATTTGATTTCAACGATAGGTCCCCAATATAAACATTGACAATAAAACTCAATAAAACTTGACTATTAGGGGAAAGGATTTATATACAATTCAATGGGTAAGAAGCAGAATAAAAATAGGGGAGAAAATCAGAACAGGAAGAGCAGTTGCCAGCTATGTTGTGGGGATAGGATGTGGGGGGAGGGGAGAAATGTTGATTTAAAACCATCACCAGCAAGAGCACAAACAAGACAAGCAGAAAGGAAATCAAAGTAAGAAGAGGAGGGCAGGAAGGAGTAAAGCAGTGGCAGGAAGATGTTTGACCCCAAATCTGGGAAGTCTCATCCATTCTGCAGTGAGAGGTGGCTGGAGAGGCAGACCGTCACTGGGCAAAACATACAGTTGGAGCAGAGCTGCACTCCTCGTCTCCAAAGGTTGACTTCAGAGCCCTGTGCTTCTCTTGCTTTGATTTCTCCTCCAGATAACCCACAGCCTGAGGTGGTGGGAGGCTAAGAGTCAATGACTCATAGATTTGGGTGCCCTGGTTCCAATTTTCCAAGTGCAGCTTCTGAAACTTTGAGGACTCTTCCCAAGTGGGAGGCTGATTTGTGTGACAGAACTTTCTGAGACATTCCTTAAAATATCTCTGGCCCCTCATGGCACTTGGGGACCATATGGTCACTGGAGCACAACCAAAACCCATTAATTGCAATCCCAGTTGTCCACTTCTTAAAACCGTTCTTATTTTCCCGCATTGCTAACAGAACTTTTAAATACATTGCTTGACAGGCCCCAGATGGTATTCCATTGCATGTTTTACTCTCCATAGCACAGAGTGGGCCACAGAACTGAAAATATACATTAAAAATCTGATCAGTGCAAAGGAACAACTTAAATGAATGCAAGAAATCACACAAAAAATTAATGAAAATACCACATAAAAGTCTTGTATATATACAGCAAGTTTCTGAAGGAGACAACACACTAGGAGAAATATATGTTTTAATTTACAATATGCTTCTAATTTGCCAAATTAATAAATGTTTATTTTTTAAAAATCTGAGCAAAAGAGAGAGTGTCTATGGAAAAGGAAAGGAGCATTTCCCTCCCTAGGGCCCACCTCTCCCTAACGGTGTGTTAACAGTTCTATGCATACATCACCATGTATACTCAAGTCTCTTGACCAACCTCACACCCCTCTCTTGTCTCTAAAGGGTGACCTCTCACCAGCATATGTAGAGGAAGAAGAGATTTTCCTTAATGAAGCTTTTTCTAGAGAAACATTGAGTCAGCAGAGTGTCTTAAC
>NW_006988062.1:0-1831 GCF_000164805.1 Carlito syrichta
TATATATATTCATAATTTCATTATTATGCACCTTTCCTAAAATAAAATTTTCGAAATGCTGACACCAATTTATTCTAATTTGATTAACTCAATTTCATAAAAATCTTCACCAGTTCCAAATCTGTTTCAACTTGTCTCATTTCAGTAGAATTATCTCCTGGACATGACTAAATATAAAGTAATCAAAGTGTTATATTCAACTGGGTTTCAAAAATGAGAAAAGATCAAACAGTACCATCCTTATGCACACAAAATGATGGTAACCTAAAAATTCCTGACCTAAAATTACTAGTAAAGAATGCTGGATACTGGTAAAGATGTCATTAAACCAGTATTAAAAAGAACCACTAATATTAATAGGCTAAACAACCATCTCATCTGAATCAGCAATTCTGAAATAATAACTTATGTTAAATGGCAGGTTGTGAAATCCTGCCATCTACTCTGTACTTGGTTCCTCAGATACCTTCTGGGTCCTGGTAGCATAGTTTGAATTTATTATTTTAATGCAATCACACAATTTTGCAGTCTTCTAAAATGCCAGTGTGCTGACTCCTCAAAATACAGTAAAACAATTTTTATTTATTTATTTTTACAAATCTCAATATTCCTTCAGAAATGAAAAGGGTTTTGGAAATGAAAGTAAACTTTGAAATTCTGTATTCATGACAAATAAATAAACTGGCTTTACTATCTCAGTAAATGTATATCCCACATGTATTTTTAAATAGAAGTTCTCTAAAGTAGACATCACTTAAAACGTATAAATATTTGCAAAGCTTTCAGTAATCATTAAGACTATTATGACCAAAGAAACTCTAGTAAAATACACAGGTGATAGTGCAAATTTCAATAATATTGTAACATCAAAATCACAGGAAAATCAGATGCTATCTTAAATGTTAATTTCTCAATAATTGCAAACAAAAAAAAGAGGGAGAGATAGAAAACAGTCATTATGCTCAAATAAGTAAACGTATGACACAAGAGGAACTTTGTACCTTTATGCTGGTTTTCAAATTCTTCAGATAAGAGGTGGTAGCAACAACCCACACTGCAAACTCCCTTAATTTCAGCCTTGGAAGTAAATATTCTCAGAGTATTTGGAGCAAGATCACCACAAGTGTGTAGACCTACCATTAAACAATCCTTTAAAGACAAGAAGAAAAGTAAATTTTGGCAACTAAAAGGAAAGTTAAACAACAATTCAGGTAAAGGCTTTTATTTTAAAATTTATTTACTTTTTAATTTTTCTTCTTAGTGACAGGATCTATGTTGCCCAGGCTAAAGTGCATTGACTATTCCCACGCACAATCATAGAATGCTACAGACTCAAATTACTAGCTTCCAGCAACCCTCTAGCCTCAGTCTCTGGAACAGCAAGGACTACAGGCCTCCTCGCACTACTTTACCTGCTCCCAGCAGCAGGTAAAGATTTTAAATGTCCATCAGAATATGTAAAGGTTTTCATAATTATCAAATTCTACTTAGAAAGTATTGTGTTTTTTAAAAATAAATACTTATTTCCTTTATATGCAAAATGTAGTCTCTTAATACAACTTTTAAGTTTTTTTCAATGTTTTCAGTTGTTGATTAATTTATATATATATATATTTGCAATTAATATTTGCTTAACAAGTACACAAAATAAAGATTGGCCAATCAAATGTAATATGTATTACTAGGACTAATCTGTGATTTGAGACACATTTTTTCAAATTTTGATCATACTAGTTAATTTATTTATTGATTTCACTTCACAGATTGTCCATTAGAAATTTTTTTTTTTTGAGTTGGAGTCTCACTCTGTCGCCCAGACTGGAGTGCAGTG